>NW_019386291.1:31740-44152 GCF_000671375.1 Centruroides sculpturatus | reverse complement strand
CTTACGAATCCTTCCAATCACAACCCGACACGTATCAAGTTTACGGACTACGGCTGTTTGAAAGATTTTCTTCCATAAAATTAATCGATTCTAGACTAATCCGACTCAACATTTCCAAAACACGTATATATTTTTTGGAAATAATCCGTATAAACTACGCTATAAATAAAAAATTGTAGGATTACTTACCGAGTGTCACCATTCGATATCGCCATTGCTCAACATTGTTTTCGTCGCGGAACAGCTCACCAAACCGCGGCCGATTTCTAATAACTTATTTTTCTGCTAATAGTTCCTTGAACTTCGGAGACATCATTAATATAAATAATTTTAATCGTAATTATAAGGACCGTAATTATAGGGGGGTCGACTGTATATATTAGAATTAAGATGCAGTACTCGATAACCATGAGTACCAGAGCATTCAATTTACGGAATTTATTGCCCTACTAGATAATGTAATTTCATTTGGACTAATTAACTATCATCAGGACGCAAGACTGTTCGAGCCTGTTTTTGGACAAAGCTGCATTTTATATGCTATATAAGTATAGAATACGGTATTTCTATAGACAGTATGAAATAGGGACACTTTAATTAAATATTTTGTGCTATAAATTCTGTCTTCATTGTCATTTTGAACAGGAATACACAGAAAAAATTCGATTAAAATTGTAACTAATTACATAAACAATTTGCTAATTAGAATCATTACAGTCTTGAATTCCTTTATTGAAAAAGTACAATACTTTGAATATGACCTGATAATATATCAGGTATCCCTATTTGTTTTCCTCTATAACCATTTTTGACGAAAATTTTTTCTGTTGCGTATTCTTGAAAACATCGCAGTATTAAAAAATGCTGTAAATAATCAAGAATTAATCTGTACATAACTTGATATATGAATATCAAAAGTTGTTTAAAAAGTTTGATGGTGTTTCAGGTGATCAGTGTTTCTTCATTGAAGATTTAATTTATAATTAGTTAAATTATTTAAAATTGAGGGCGAAATATAAGTAGAGTCTAACTCAGCCGATAATTTTATTTCATCAAATAAAAAAAAATTTAGCAACGAGTTGCGT
This sequence comes from Centruroides sculpturatus, assembly GCF_000671375.1. NCBI lineage: Eukaryota > Metazoa > Arthropoda > Arachnida > Scorpiones > Buthidae > Centruroides > Centruroides sculpturatus. Next base: position 43,067 of record NW_019386291.1, on the reverse strand, counting down.
AACTTTCCCTGCAGTTATGAGATTTTATTTGTAAAATCACTTTTTAATTATTAATCATAATAACGTGACATGAAGCGAAGTGACAATTATGTTGGAAAGATCGGAAAACTGATAGTAAAAGGAAAGAGGAAAACCAAAGATGCGTTGAAAAATAAGGTGGAAGAAGACTTTAATTTGAGGGGACATAAGAGAGAAGCCCTTGATAGGGAGAAATGAAAAAACGTATTACAGAAGGAAACGCCGACCCTCATATAAATTATATGTGGCATCATCTATTATGAGATTTTGTTATAAAAACTTTGCTATTTTATAATAATTAAAAATATATATAATACTTAATTTTGAGGGTAGAGATGAGTTTTACAAAGATCTGTAAATGCTAACAAGTAAAATCTTCATTAAGCCCAACCCCATAAGAGATATGACACGTGATTACCTCCCCTCAATCTTAATCACCAAAATTTAATAACATCAATGCCCCTTATACACAAACTACCCTGCCAAATTTTGTTTCTTAATCTTCACCCCATCCGGAGATATTAAACGAAATACACACACACACACACAGATATCCACGAAATCTTTTCGCCGTTTTTGGGTTCAGAAAATCTCAAAACTTGAAGATTTGCAAAAAATCCCGGAGGCAGTGGCGGTCCGCCCGGCGGCACTTTTTACGGGGCGGCAAAATTTCACAATAAATAATAATATCTTGTAAAAATTTGAAACATCCTAATCTATACTTGCATCGCGCTTACGATAGTGCTATCGTCCGGACAGTCCGGGAATCGGTTCGCCGTCCGGATGAACTAGTAATCTTTTTATCTGAGGAAATCCTGCGAAACCTGTTGACTTTTTTTTTTTGCTTGTACGATTCATTCGCGTTCATATACACCACTAATATCCAATAGAACTATTTTAAACAGGTGGCTGCACTACCACCGAATCTTTCACTGCTTGTTCTGTGACAAAACTGAATTTTGGTCTTTTAAATTGAAATACCTAAATAAAAGGGGGGCGAAATTTTCCTCCGCCCCGGGCGGCTGACACCCACGGTATGCCACTGCAGTGGATAATCTATTCATTTCTATACGTAAATTGAACAATTTTCCTCCATTAATTTATTCTAATTTCGATAGTATTTGATGGATGATGAATATTCCTGTGCTAATAATATTCCTTTTATAATTTATTTTGTATACTAGTACATTTTATATATTAACAGGACTTATTATACTGTTAAAATGGATGCAGATATTTAGTCTCACAGTTTAAAAATAATGTTCTTTATTAAGTTCACCTGCATGTCGTCGTAAATTTTTGCTGATACTTACTGGTAAACTCAATGTTGGTAATTTTATGGTCTCTATTTTACATTTCTGTAAATACCATATTTCTGTTTTTAAAAACAGAAATATGGTATATATGGTCAAATATGGTCATTGTGCATGCAATAAACTTCAAGAGGAAGGCCAAAAACTTCACAGGGATAAATATTAGAAGCAAATGTAAAGGAATCAAGTGGGATCTGAGCAAAAATAAAAGATGACAAGTCAAAAAGTGAAATCTTGCAATATTGGAAAAACTAAGAAATAGCAATATTTCATAAATATAATATGAAATAGCAAAATGGTTAGGTCAAAACAGAATATAAATTAAAAACTAAAATCTATAATTTATATCAGTGCATTTGGAAGGATAAGCTATAATTTCATTTTAAAATATCTTAACTTAGTATATGTAAACAGCAAAAATCAAAATTATAATTACTTTATTAACAGCATTAATTAATTCATTCTATAACATTAATATAAAATTCTAATAAAAAAAACAAACTTTTAAAATTTCTTGAATAGAATTTAAAAATTCAAATAAAATTTTCAATACAATTCTTATTGTTTGTTTATATAAATATACTATTACAAAGGACAGACAAGGAGAAAATAAAATGAAATTAGGATAGTGATAAATTTATAAAAATGTACATTGTTAGTACTCTGTACAATGTTGCAATTAGATTGCCTGAATTAAATATTTATTTTAAATTATATTAAAGGGCATGTGCAATAGGATGATTCAAGAAACTATTTCTAGGAAACAAAATTACTTTTAATAGAAATGATATAACAACTTAGCTATGGTAGTAGTAAACATTGGAAATACTAAAGTAATATCTAATATGGTACAGCACATTCATGTGGAATTCAATAAAATATTTAATTATCTCTGTATTTTTCAATTCTTATATACATATTATATTTTCAAATAATACAAAAAATGAAGCCAGAATTTAGTAATCTTTCAATTGTTGACAGTTTATAGCCTATATATTTGATAGAAATCAGATAATCAATAGTTAATAATGTTGGAATATGATTAATATAACTAATGCTCATATGTTATGCCATATTTCATTTCATAAAGTTTGATTTCATTATCTTAGATAATTTGCATCTAAAACAAATTTTATATTGATTGTAATATTTACTTAATGTAACTAAACTGATATACATTTCCATGTCAAACCTCAAACATCTTATGCTTAACTTTTAAAAAGGGTTACTTGTATATTGTAAACTTGCCAAAACTAAATGTGAAGTTTGGTGCCCATAACCTCATGTTTATTACTCCTACAAGAAACACTTAAACCTTGACTATTTACTACTTTTGCAACTATTTAAAAAAGGCTCATTTATAAAAAATAAATAATTTTATTGAAGACAAAATTTGATTCTTAGCTATGTCTTCAGAACTGTCAGATAATCTCAAGTACAGCTCAAATATAAATGTACCCCAATGTCTCAAATAGAACTTTTTGCCCCTTGGACTGTAAACAAACATGTATAGACACAAACTGTTGCCTTTATTTTCAGTAACTAATTTATGTAATTTGACACTGAAAATTGCCTTTTACTATGACAGGAATTTTCAATTAATACAACAGTTAATTTTAAAAAATATATGAAGCATACAACTTTGTAGCATTTAATTCATGTAATATACATGATTAAACAACAATTATCTAATTAGAAAATTCTTGGGAATTTTGTAATACCATGTCTGAAGGTATAGGAATGTTACTGGTAATTCAACGATCCAAAACTATGGTTTAAGTTTATTTTGGTTGATTACACCATAGTTTTGGATTGTTAAATTACCGGTAGCATTTCTATACACCTGCAGACACAGGTTTATGGAATTCCCAAGAATTTTCTAATTGGAATATAGCTGGTAACCCTACAAGAAACAAAACAATTAACTAGTTAAAACAGCATTCATTTTTATCTAGTTAATATAACTGTTTTGAAATTAAAAAAAAATACATGTCCATGTTTATTTGACACATCAGTTATAAATGATAGAAATAGACCTATCATTATGAATCTATTAACTATCAATGTGAACTAATTTTATGAATTTTAACTCTATTCAAATTTTACAAATATCATTTATTTATAACTTTCTTTTAATATAATTTATCTATACAAAATGAATTCCATTTTTATTGAAAGAATGAAGTAAAGATATGAACTCTTCAATACCCATTGTTCTAGCTCGAAGCTGTTCAAATTCTTTAAGGGACTCTTCTATTACAGATTTTATATCATTCGCTTTTATATTATTTAAAGAACAGTGCACTTTATAATTTTTTTCAAGCACTTCAACAACCGACGACTGTTTGAAAGCAGCCGAGAGCGTTTTGTTTTTTCTATTAAAACAAATCCGCAACAAACTATCCCATTCTTTGAAATTAATTGGTGGCGGTGGATTTTTAGGCTCAATTCTCACGACACTCGATTCAACTTTGGGAGGTGGTTTAAAATTATTTTTTCCTACTTTCATCAAATGATCAACTCTCGCCAATAACTGAGTATTGACAGAAAGGCGACAGTATAGCTTATCTCCTGGCTGAGCAACTAGACGCTGAGCAAATTCCCTCTGAAACATAAGCACTGCACAGCGAAAAAAGGGGCGATGTAGCAGAAGTTTAAACACAAATGGAGAAGATATTTGATATGGAAGATTAGCAACACATACATCAAAATAAGGCAATTCTGTCTTTAAAACATCTCCCACAATTATTTTCAACTTATTCTGAAGATGGGTGCCTTGTACCCTTTTTTGTAATTCGGCTACTAATCTCGTATCTACTTCACAAGCGACCACGTGTTTCACCTTCTCCAGCAGCTTGACGGTCATGTTGCCAGTTCCTGGTCCGACTTCCAATACGACATCAGTAGGTCGAAGGGCGGATTTATCAATCATACTATTTATGATTAATGGATTTTTCAGGATATGCTGTCCGACGCTAGTTTTGAAATAAATACCTTGTTTCTGAATTACTTCATGCTGTCTTGACTTTTTCTCAGCCTTAACTTTCCCCATTTTGAATTATTAAAAGCGCCACCTCTCTATTGTGTATTAAAGAAAACAAAATAATAGCCAAATTGTAGCCAAAACTTTTACAATCACATAATATACGAATCGTATGTTTATCGTCACCAAAACGTAATATTATAAAAAATAAATATGATAAAATTTTGTACGTTTCTTGTTAAGTTAAAACAGTAAATTCAATAGAGATCATAACACTGAAAATTATAAATTATCTTAAAAATCGTAAAAGAAGAAAATATTTTTAGTCACATCTGAATGGAAAAAATTTTTTTTTTACAATCGACCATCATCGATACTTGGATGGTGACAGTACAATGAAAACCTACCGCTATGAAGGACCCGGGATCGAAACCGGACGGGTCGAAAAATCTCAGGACGTTTTCGGGGTGATCCATTCGGATATATCTTAAGTCGGACCCCATCCTCACCAACATTCTCTATAAGAAAGCTTCCCAATTCGAGAATGTTCTCATACCTAAAGGGAAAATTGTAAAATATAAACTTCCGTGAATAAACTATACATTTTTATCTTTTGCAGCCACCTTTTTCGTATTATAATTTATTTATTTCACTAATATTGAAAGTACATTATTCTAGTCACCACTAATATTTATCTAAAAGTAAATTTCCTTATACTGTGATTCACGTCATTAGCAATTGTAAAATATGAATTATGAGAATTCTGTTAAAACTTAAACAATAGGAAATAAATAAAAATACTAGGTGAACTCCGACTCTAGCTTAACTCAGATAATGATATTATTTTTAATCATACATATTGTATTATTATAATTTAATTATTAATTACAATCATGTTGTGGTTAATTATTTAGAGAGAAAATGTAGATATTAATTATATTCTTGAAAAATAGATAAATAGGCCACTTGGTGGCTTTAGTTAAATTATGCGCATTTTTTGTATCACGTGATGGAGTTGGTGATGCAGGAAGACGTGTTTGTTTATCTATTTCTTATGAAAACTTGCAGGAGTAAATGGTTTTAATGTAGTTTTCAGGTTGCTTAAGGATGAGAACATGGAATATATTATATTGTTTGATTTTCGGGATCGTGTTTTTGTCCAAAACAGATAATGGTGATTGTCGTAGAGGTAACTTAATTATAAATTAAATATTTATGTTATGTTCGTTTTTATATTTTATAAGGATTTTTTAAAACATTATAAACCTGTAATTGCAAACGTTTATGATGCAATGTAATAGTTATGTCAAATTTGAAGTTTTGCTAGAGTTGTGAACCATCTGTATCTGCAAAAAAAAAGGCGCATGAAGAATCATAATTTAGGAATGATCCTTTATGAAATATGGCCCTAAAATGTACTCCATGTGGGTACTAAGAGGGTGTTTTTGTCAAGCCTGTTGTGAGTTCGTCCAGTCTCATAATAAGGTAGATGGGTGGTGGAAACATTCCCCCACCCATCTACCTTATTATTCCCAAAAAATTCTTATGAGGTTATGGTCTATTTGGTATACCTGGGTCCCCGGAGTGGTAGACTGATTCCCTAGCCACTCGTCTTTCCAGCCTCACTTCTGAATATTGAATGATATGCAAAAATTAATGTATGTTTAAAGCAAAAATGATATATAACAATACATGTAAAAACTGGAACAGTACACAAAAATGAAACTGACACCTATATGTGATTTCCAGCAAATAACTGTACCGTTCTAATGTTTCCAGCCACTGTTTAGAAGCCCTCGTTGGGAAATAAAACAAAAAAAAAAGTTCTATCATTTGACAGAGAATATGATAGAGAGCAAAAAATGATCACGAAATAGATAGTATTTTTAAACGTTGTTTAAAATTTAATGTCTTTTTTATTTTTTTTTATAAAAAGCAACTAAAAATTCTTATACAAAGCAAAATTTTGGGTACTTACAGGTTAGCAGTGTTCCAGTCAATTGATGCAATCTAATTTGCATGTATTGGGTTGATAATTGGTTCAGAGAGAATTTCCCAAATGGGTGAGTAACTTCAAATGAATCAGTCATTTGAAAATGGTTTGCTGGCTCACTATGCTCATGCCTCCCCTCACACGGGCGTGAGTATTTGCCCCGGTGGTCTGGGCTTCCAGACCCCAAGACAATTATATAACAGGTCACGTGGACAGCAAGTACTATGTATGGTAACTAAACTTCTAATTACAGGTCAGTTGATGTCCAAGGGTGTAAATCTACCAGGAATTGGCTACACTACATTACTGAAGATCTGAATCCACTCAATCTTAATGCTACACTAGTGAATTTCACTTTAACTACTGAGCCGGAAAATGGGCTAGTAATGCAGTAGGGGTATGTGGGGGTGTACTTACCCATTTGGGAAATCCTCTCTGAATCAATTATCAACTCAATACACGTGAGTTAGATTGCATCAATTAATTTGCACCCAGCTAACCGGAAAGTACCAAATTTTGCTTCAAAATTTACATTACATCCTTTTCAGTTAGTCTAGATATACCAAAATTGAGATATAATATCTTATCAGAAATGCTTTCTTTTACTTGTTTTTGTATTCTTTTTTGCTTGTTTTGTATAGATGTAGTCTGCAGCTCTGGTCAATGCTGTTTTTATTTATTACTGCATAGTACAGTAGATTTGCATTGTACTAAATGCAAGTCTACAAATAATTTTTGAAGGTTCACTTTTGACTATTCAAGTCCTCTTGGGTTTTTGCTTATATAGGGATGAACTTACTTTTCTAATTAGGTGCCAATTGTATGTAGCAGAAATAAAATTCTACCAAATTCAAAATTATATTTTTTCTGATTTAAATTTTATGAAGTATTTTTAAATATTTAATTTAAATGTCAGTTTAGAAATGTAAAAAATGCATATATTGATATGATAATTGCTATATTGTATGTCAAAATAATAAAAATATAACCATTTAATAAATACAGGTAACCCCCGTATAACACGGTAGTTACGTTCCAAAAAATTGCTGTGTTATGCGAATCCATGTTATACGAAACAAAGAACTAATACGAAAAGGAGGGTTAGGTTCCAAAAATTAAAAAACATGCTAGTATATTTTCATAATTAAGATAAATATCTTCATTAAAATTTTTTTAAGTGATACATATTAATATAAATTAAACAATGTTTTCTTCGTCATCACTAAAAACACTATTAATTAACCGAGAGCGTTTTCTTTTTGGCAAGTTATCCTTATCCTCTGAGCATTTTTCTGCATTATCTTCAGATCCATGCTTTACCTTTTGCAAAATGTATGTAATTTTAGATTGCTTGCTTCTAGTTAAAAGGTCTTTATAAATTTCCTTATATGGTGCTAAGCACTTATGAAGAATAAAGCAAGTATGGAATAAGGGAAAAACATTCGGCAACATCAGAAGCAGAAGCGTCGCGATCTGGCAACATTGAAACAAGTTTCGAGAAGGACCACGTGTATCGACAGAAGGCGAGAAGAGAAAATTTACATACTTAAGTACTAATAGTTCACGAAAATAATAATTTTCGTGAACTATTATTACTTAAGTATGTAAAAATTTATTACATTTCCTGTTGTACGAGGGTTTTACCCAATTCTCGAACCGTGTCAGAGTGAATCCGTGCTATAAAAGTACCGTGTTATACGGGGGATGGTACCAATTCTCGAACCGTGTTAGAGCGAATCCGTGCTATAGAAGTGCCGTGTTATACGGGGGTTACCTGTATATCAAAATTTTAGCATATAATTATTAATCTAATTGTTAACAGTAATCATCTTGGATATCTGCAGAAAATTTTCTAGGGGGTAAAGCTTGGAGACAATTACATCAATAAATTTTTATGTAATTATTTAAATTTTTTGGAGTATTTTTCACAAGCAGATTGTAGAACTCAGTATTATATCAATATGAAAATACAGACAAAACATCCCATGATTGAAGATGTAATGTTACATATCTCAATCATTTTTAACATTATAATATGTAGAATTTTTTTTTACTTAATCCTAGGGGCAAGTGTTCCATTTTCCCTTCTGTGGATGCTCATGGTGATCATAATTCTGATTTCTAGCCTGTTTTAATTATGTTTCAATTTATATTTTGCACTTTATAAACAGCATTTATCATGCCTACCAATTTATAGTCAAGAGTAAATATTTATAATTACAGACATACTTCATTTTAACATGTTTTGCTATGATGGTACTTTTCAATTACAATGGAGCATTGATTATCCAAAAATAATTGGGGGAGAATTTTGGCTAACAAATTTTTTCAGATTATTGATCATACTTTGTTGAATTATAGACTAGTACTGCAAATATACTTTATTAATTTTATTTAAAAAAAGATAAATTTATTGTATGGTAAATTATTTCCAAGTATAATCCTGTGGTTGAGTAATAGAATGTTTTCGACACTTGCTGTCTTACATTTCGTTGATTAAGAAATTTTAGTAAAAGGAAATTAGCTATAATTTCTTTGAGAACAATGTTGCAATATTATCTTTATCTGAAATAAGATTACAGATTTATTTTATAGTATGCAATAAAAGCATGCATCTCCACATACCGTATTTACTTGCATATAAGACGAGGTTTTTATTCATTTTTTTGCTGCTTCAAAAACATAGGTCATCCTATACGTGCGAGCAAAGGATTTTTTTGCACTTTTGAAATAATTTTTGTGAACCGTACATTTGCATTTTTTACTAGGTGTTCCTCCTCTGGTGTTTAAAAACAAAAGTATTTTATCTGGGTTGTTTGAATCGTTCTTGTGTATTGTCAGGAGTAAAGATGAATTGCAATAAGAAAAGCAAATTTGAATTGAATTCCAAATCACACGGGAGCGAGCCCGTTGTTTCAATCCATTCCCACGTGAAAACAGATGTTTTTTCAGAAATCAAAAATCGGAGAAACTCATAAGTGTAATTGATGGAGAGTGGATTTGACTGTTAAGAGTTGGCAAAAAAGCGTTCTCGATTGTCCAGCTTTACGTGAACAAATTATGTTGTCGATTTTACAAGATTTTTCCTTAAAGTTTGAAATGCCAGTAATTTTTGCGGGACAATGTGTTCATTTACGTTCATTTGATATTTTATTTGTGATTAAATGAAATAAAATTAGAATTGTATTAATAAATCTAATATTCTTTATTTTGATCTTTAAAGTCACACCTCATCCTATATGCAAGATCGTCTTATACGTTAGTAAATAATATATGGAGAATTTTTAGATATTTTTTGAAAGATTGATTCTGAGTTTCCCAATCATTTTCTATTCCTAAGCTTTATGTTTATTAATTAATGAATGTATCAGGCTCATAATGTAAACCATTAATTACTTTAAAGTAAAATGAACTTTAGAAAGCATTTAAAAGAATTGGAATCTGGAATCATATCAGAATCAGGAGTTTTTAGCAGAATTGGAATTGGAAAAAATTTTGGTACCATTTCATCATAATGTACAGAGCCATAGCTACCATGAAGCAGTTGGAACAAACTGCTCCAGGCACATGAATCAAGAGGGCACCAAGTTAGAAAGGTGAAATAAAAACTTGTAAAAACATTTGTAAAAAAAATTTTGGATTTAATTATTAAGCAATTAGCTATTAGATTTGAATCTGTTCAACAATTAGGTATACTTTTTAAGTTCTTATCTGCATATCTTAAAGTGTCATCTGATAAAAATATTCTGGAAGAATCAGAATTGTTACAATTAGCATATCCCTCTGACATTTTGCCTAGTTTTGAACCTCAACTGCTTCAATTTGAAATGCGTTTTTATACTCAGGTAAAAGAAATTACTTCTATAAGCTTAGTTGCCGAGCTACTTTTAATCCCCACCGCAGCCTCAAGTAACTTTTCCGACATTATTGCAGCATATGCTTCATTTTTTAACTTTACCGGTGACAACAATGACAGCAGAACAAAGTTTTTCAAAACTAAACATAATCAAAACTTATTTAAGAAGCAGCATGTCACAACACCGTCTTAGCTCTGCTTACTATATTAATTGAAAAAACAATAGCTTGTCAACTTGATCTGGAGAAAGTGATTGACCAATTTGCAAACAAAAAAGTGTGAAAACACAGGGTTCCTACGCACCTGGAAAGTCAGGGAAAATCAGGGAAAGTCAGGGATTTTCATTATTTTTTGAAAAAGTCAGGGAAAGTCAGGGAATTTGTCAAAAATTATCAAAAAGTCAGGGAATTTGTCGAAAATTGTCAAACAGTCAGGGAATTTGTCTCCTTAACTGCGTTGTTGATTTGGTTTGCTGAATATAGATGACCAATCATAGCCATACGCAGGCGGCAAGAAGTAATGCTGCAATCTTTAAAACCCGAGATAACTCGGGAAAGTTCCATAGCGTTATATAAAACTCGGGCATTTGGGCCCTCCGAAAAAATTTTTGTTTTTTTTGGATGTTTTTTAAGTCTCCAAATTTTTTCAAAAATTTTTTCCCGCGCGAAAATATTTTATCGCGATTTTAATATACCTTTAATGACGCACGATTAACTCTTAATTGTTTTTTAATGGGAGTTTTTTTATCAAATTTCATTCATCGTTCTAAAGTAGTAGTGCACGGATTTTACTTCGATAAAGTTATTTAAAGCTAGTTTCTGATGTCAAAAACGACCTCCAATAGTTTTTTAATTTTTTTAAATTAATATATTTTATTATATATACGTTTAATTAAGTCGGGGGGTCGGAAATCGCAATAAAAAAACGTAATTTTTGAAAAATATTTAAAAATATACAGCCAGCTAGTATTCACTCTACTTTAAACCCTTCTCCTCCCGAGACTTCTATGAGAATGTCCCGGGAAATCCCAACACCAGCTGTTCTCCAGGTCATCCAGCTGTAAACACAATGACTCATCGGTGTCAGATTTCACAGAAAGGCGAGACAATGGAAAATAAAGTTTGAAGCTTTTTCTTCAAAATTAACGCATTTCTTTCGTTTTTT
>NW_019386291.1:0-27031 GCF_000671375.1 Centruroides sculpturatus | reverse complement strand
GAATATTGAATGAATGAAATAAAAAATTTTTAGAAATACAATTTACATGTTGAAAAATTTTAAATATACTTGGTCTTGTATAAGATACCAGACATATAGGCACTTTGTGACATTTTATTGTATCTTACTGTACAGAATGGATTTGGGATGCATTTCCCACCTTAGTCAACCATACATACTATCCCTCAAGTTGTAAGAATTACAAACAGCACTTACAGAACATCTCAAAGTAAGGAATTACAATAAAAAGTATATTTAAGGTATTAAATTACAGAAGGCATTCTGTTTTACAAATAATTTTAAATATTAATTTATTCTGTTTGGAAACTGTTTTAGAATGCAGCTAATGTTGGACTAGAAAATTCAAAAGAAAAAATAAATTTATATTCACTAATAAGAAAAATAAATTGACTGTTATAATTTAGTTTTTGTTTCTGTTTTGAATATTGAATCTATCTGGACTTAATTATAAAATAAATTGGACTCATTGATCTTTATATATTACCATATTTTACGGACTATAAGACGCACTTTTTTCTTTGAAAAATTGTTTCCAAAATTCAGGTGCGTCTTATACTCGAAATTAATATAAGAATGTCCAGTGTTTGATTTAAAATTCCCGCGTCTTAAAAATGGCCATATATTTGATGCTGCGGGAAACCTATCTCTATCTGGCAATGTTGAATTCAACTGGCAGCAGCAGTGCACCGATGCGACGAACATGAGTTGCAGGGTGTCGGGATAGAATCGTCTGGACGTACAATTCCCGTGCTTTTTCTCTTTTCAAACGAGCAACGTTTGTTGCCATAGAAACTTGGATCACGAGAAGACTGGTGGTTTGAATCCACAATCGCGGATTGGCCAGCGATCATTGTGCGACCATTGTACGATCAGCGGACATTCGATAGTGCTATTAAGCGTTGATTGGTGGATCAGTGTTTGCTTCATTCCGTATAGAAGGATTGAATTTAGGCAGTAAAAATGGTAAAAATGTTATTTTTTTAAAAAATTGCTTAAAAATTAAGGTGCATCTTATAGTCCATAAAATACAATAATAGTATCAGTAGTTTGAATTATTAATATGTATTTATGCTGTATGAATCAATTGTAAATATTTCTTTGTATAAGTATTTATTCTTGATTATTATTAATTTTTGATTCACTTTAAACTAACTTTTTGTTTGTAATGTTTTAAATTCTTAAATTTTCAGGGTCCTTTGACCTTTATGCGAACTATGAAATGTCGTTATTGTTATCAAACAGAAAATACTGAACATACATGTCAAAAAAATTCAAGCTGCCAAGTGATTACTGCTCCACGACAAAAATATATTACTACTTGTATGGTACATAGTAATATTATTTGTTTAGGTAAGTAATATTTTAGTTATCTGCCAAATTTTTATCATAAAATCTTCATTTTGATGCAAGAATATATGAACTGAATTTATGCCATTATATCATCATCAATTTATAGGTCAATAAATAAATAAAATTCTAAAAAAATAACCAAAGTTTATTTAGTTTTAGACCCCATTTTCACTGATTTTGAAATATGTCCCTTATTGGATTGTAAATGTTGTTGTCAGCGTATATTGTCCTATATTAATGTCAGTCATCACTATTATAAAAAAAAAAAATGGAGATTGAGATACTCTTAAATAATCTGTGATTGAAAAATCATCAGGATCAATTTTATATTCAATAGATTAGAACAGTGGTTCCCAAAGTGGGCACTACCATCCCTCTGAGGGTGATGATTAAAAAGAAGCAAGTGTTAGGTAAAGGTTGGGGTCATTGACAATCTTTCTTTTTCCTCTGTTAAAATGGGATAAGAAGAAACATTTTAATGGTTTCCAGATGTTGAGAACAATGCATGGTAAGGACACAAAGTTTGAGGTTCATAGAAAAGTTTTTCTAACAATATTTCCAAGCCTTTCTTACGCAAAGGAAAATGGGTTAGGGGTGTTGAGTATANTAATATGTAGTAAATATTATTAAGTACTCTGTACTTAAAGAATTATATTTTCTTTTATTATTATGTTTGTATTTATTAAATTGAATATCTTAAAATTGAAATGCCTCGAATCTCAAATAAATTGTTATTAAGTAAAGTTTTGAATTGAAATAATTAGCTATATGTTTTTAAACTAAATGTTAAAAATAAATTTCGTGAGACCTCTTTCGAGGAACAAGGGGACAGACCGATTCTACTTGCTCCAGGGTGCTGAATATGTAGCTATGCCACTGCTAATCATCAATCAATATATATTATAAAGGTAAGTGTACAATGTTCGTGCCGCTAAAACTCAAAAACGAGTTCCGGTACGATCAAGGGAGTTATATGGTGTGGTAGCCCTCTATCCCCCATCCATGAAGAAGGTTCCTGTTTTTACCTGAAGGGCATGCTGTTGAAGATATAAGGGCTGGAAGTTTTGCCCTCTAGAAATTTCTAGAACAGTCCAGAACATTCGAGAGCATTCCACAACATTCCAGAATGTCCCAGGATGTTCTGGAACATTCAGGAACATCCCAGATCATTGTGGAACATCCCAGAACACTCTCGAATGTTGTGGAATGTTCTGGAACATTGTGGGCCATTCGAAGACTTTTTGTATGGGTGGGACTACCATTGGTGCGGGTATATAAAGCAAGATCCATTGTAAGTGTGAAAACTGTGTAAAGTGTACTTAGTGTATTTGTTAATAAAAAGTTGATTTGATTTATATTTTATACAATGCCCAAACTTAAAAGAGGAGGAGCTCTTGCCAGTTCTGAATTTTCTTTTGAATATTAAAGTTGATATCATCGACAATATTATTTTTAGTTGCCAAAATTGCCCTTTTGAAATAGTCACTCTGAATAATAATAAGAAGCACAGAGCTCAAATGGTTAGGAGTTGAAGGTTGAAATTTGGTACACAGTTAGGGTACATCACGAGAATGTACAGTAAGAAGGAATTTTTCGAAATTCCCCCCGCAGGGAGAGGCTGTTAACACTTCCCCTGCAGGGAAGTGTTAACAATGGAAGTGGTTAAGTAACAATTGAAATGTTAAGAGAAAGCAACGTGCAAGATTTACAGGTGCAGATGCGTTTTTGCGGGAATTTTAGAGCTATGTAAAAATTCTCTAATTAATCTGGAAACGGGGGACCTAATTCTTGCATTCTGTTAAAACGGGTAAGATTGGCTATAATATAATTTTAATCTTAATCTTAAATGTTTTGGAATAGTCAAGGACCGTTATGTGTGAGTAGTGGGGATGGCTTTTGGAGATGTGTGATGCACATGCTTCAGTTGATTTTTCGTAAGTAAAAGTGTACAAATAACAGAAAAAAGTAGAAAGTGAATAGTGAAAAGTAAAATAAAAAAAAACAATGCCAAATTGTAAGAGAGAATTTTTGCGGTCTTGAATTATATCTCAAAGGCAAAAGATAGCGCAGAGAAATGAAACCCTGGAAGAAAGAGAAGTACATCTAACATTGCTATGAGAAAATTATCAACAAGACAAAAATAATCAGACAGAAGAGCAACTTGAAAATTATAGGGAAACACATCGAATCAGAGAAAGATTATGTAGAGGAAGAGAAACAGTCTTTTATATATATATATAAAAAAAAGAAAAAAACTATATTACACATAAATGTACAAACAAATAAAAACCCAGTGAAGCGGGTACTTGCAGCTAGTGTAATATAATATATAGTGTTAGGTGATGATGAAAGATTATAAAATGCATTCTGTTAATCTGTTATTAAAAGCTATTTTTTATAATAGTTAAATATTCATTATTGATAAAAAGAAAAACAAGCAATGCCACTTACTAAAAATATATACTGTCGAAAGTGCTCATATTTTGTTCTCAGTAATTAAATCTTGTTCTGGTAATGCCGATAAACAGCTTTTTCACCTTCATTTATTCATTATTGAAATAATATAATTAAAATTTTTTTTAATTATCTTAGCAAACAGTACAAAAAATAAAAAGTTTGAATAAAATGAAATAATGTCTGGAGCCAAATGAAAGTTATTTTTAAGAACATTTAATATTGTGGAACTAGTTCAATCCTTACCTTTATATTAATGCATAATTATCAAATTTCATAACAGGAGGAATCCTATCAATCTTAATGTTTCCATAATTTTCAGTCCAAGAAAATTCATGCCATAATGCTACAAGATACAGCTGCAATCTACAGAAAAATTATTTTAACATCCTCTTTATCACTTCAGATATTTTGAACAAGGTACATGAATTAAATGATGCTTAAGCGTTGTAAGAGTTAAATTTATTTGTAGAGTTTATATGAAAATGAATCAGAATGATAAATAAAATAAATCCAGAATGCCATAAAGCATAGTTTCTATTTAAAATAATTTATTTAAAAGAAGAGAATTCGTTGAGACATGCTATATTGTGTAAAGGAATTAGTTTTAAAATTATTTATATTTATATATTTTTTATATTAAAATCTCAGGTTAAAAATTGTAACGATAAGAATTACTTTATTTCAGAAAGTGGGATAGGTGTTGCATCTCATACATTGCGTCATTCAGGCAGTGCATTTAGACATATGCTTGGACATGAAGCAGATAATAATGAAAATAATACTTTGGGATATACATCAGTTATGCCATCTTCATCATTTCCCACAGAAAATGAATCCAACATAAGTTTTACATCTACTTCTGAATCAAAGACTGTATTATCAGAATTATGTGATATGAAAATACCTTGTGAAAAACTCAGTGCTGATTGTATTGATTGTAAATTTAATAAATCTTGTGTATATGGTGAAACAATTTCTGTTGAATGCAAGGTTAAAGGAAAACATTTTTGTCAGGTAATTGATTAAAATTATATTTTGTTTTTTTAATAATAATTAATCAAAAGTTTGACCATTGGGACTAAATAATAAAATTCAAATTTAGTTAATAAGAAGTAAAGTTTCTTTTGTGGTTTTATATATGTTTAAAGTTCAATAATAATTTTTCCATTTTGCAGATAATTTATGATTTTGTCTCATTCAAACTTTTGTTGCTTAACTATAGTTTTTGTTAAAAACAGTTCTTATGATCAAGCTTGACAGAGTAGAAAACAATAAACTCCCAACAACCTTTAAATAACTAGTAAAATATTTTAAAATACTATTACAAATGTTTTCGACTGTTATTTCCAGTCTTCTTCAGGTTAAAAGTTCTGAGATTCGAATAGCAGTTGTGTTTGAAGATTTTTAAACTTTTTTTTTAGAACATATGAACAGTCACGTATAGCGATTCATACTGTGCGTGCGCACTAAATATTGTATATACAAACAAAAGAATATATCATTTTTTTACACACACATATAAAAAATGGTGGAGATCTGGATTAACTATTTTACTGGTTATTTAAAGGTTGTTGGGAGTTTATTGTATGTTTTACCAGTACTTATTAATGAGTATTGTTAACCTGTATACAAGAGTAGAAAACTTTTAGGAACTTCGTTTTTATATTCTAATTTTTTTTTCAGATGCTTATTAATAACTTCCTTATCAGGCTATCTGTATACAAATATAACAGGTGCTCACAAATACTTGGAAAAACTATTGTATGACATTTTAATATTAAGATTTTGACTTTTTAAATTAAATACCTAAAGACAAAGTAATATAGTAAATTTGCTTTACAGCTAACCTCAATTTCTGATTTACTATGATATAATCTATAGAGAAGGTCTTGTTGATCTCCCATAAACATATATTATTTTACTAATATAAAGATCCTGTAAGTTGTTAGGATCTTAGGAAAATTTCACCATCAACTAAATTGACATAATTTTATAAAATCTTATTCATAAATTATCAGATATGATCTGTTGGGTTATAGGTAAAATTGAGAAAAAAATCATATTATAGTATAATCCATTTACTGTAATTGTTTAAGGTCTTGCCAATTCCAAAATAGTTATTATAGTTTAAAATATTTATATAATTATTAATTAATTAATAATAAATCATGCAGTGTTGTTTATCTGCTTTTTTGCAATGCTGTTTTTAAAACAGCTAACATATAATTGAAGTAAAGATTTCTTACAAGTTAAACTGCTATACTGCAAGCAAATGATTAAAATGACTGATATTTAATATTTAAAGCACTAGTTGAGGCTGATGGTAGCTGATAATGATTATATGCTTTCAGCCACATGTTGAGGTTAATAGTGATAAAAGATAGCTTAAAAATCCTATTTACTTGAAGATAATGATGATCAAACTATAATCAAAGGTCTAATTACAATGAGCAAAATTTTATAACTATTTTAACTTGTGACTAGTTTCAGAGTTTTAACTTATGTTTTGAGATCTGCTAATGTTGATAACATTAAATGCCTTAAAACAATTTTCATGATTACAATAAATAAATTTTTTTTTTATTTAATAATTTGTTATGATGAAATTGGTGAATTCCTATAATTTTGACTAACTGTCTTTATTAGACAATATCTTCTGGGAATTCTATAGTTAAGGTTCTTGCCTCTTTGTTCTTCATAAAAACTGCCACTGCAGAACTATCTACAGGTGCACATAACATATGACTAGAGGATTTGATCCCGGGATCTCGAAAATTGGGATCCCGACAACTTTTCAGTCCCAAAATTTTCGGGATTAAGTTTTCCTAATCCCGAGATTTTCGGGATTGACATCATTTTTAAAAAAGTTGCAAAATAGACTGCATGAAGCGAAACGTTCAGTGCCAGTGCTTTTAACAGAATTGCTTGCCTATCATTTTAATATAAAATACAAGAAATTTTATTCCAAGCAAGCAGCAGAAATTAACCTAGCGGGCTTGCGATGCTTGCTTGGAATAAAACTTCTTGTATTTTCAACTAAAATGATAGGCAAGCAGTTCTCACTGGGTTACTTGGTAATATACTTCATTTTTGTATTTTTGAATTTTCGCGGGCGCCAATCGATTTTCTGGTACAGTCGAGAGCACTACTCAGTGCGTTTTACCTGTCAATGTGTCAGCCATCTTGTTTTGCCAGTGTAGTTAATATAGACCCGACGCCTCTCGCTTAGGGGGATCGACCTTAGGTGAAAAGGTTACGACCCTCGCCTTGTCCGCGATCTGTCAGGATGATGCGAGAAAGTCTTTTTACGTTTCGGGGTAGTGGTTTGCTGGACGCTGAGAGACTCACACAGAGACCGAATTTACAAAATTAACGCGTTTATTTTTAGAAAGACATGCTTACAATGATCGAAACAATCGGGATTGTAGCCTTTACTCCTACAATCCCGATCCGTGTCGACCGGACTGTTTTCTTCCATCCTCCCCGTGTCCTCGAAGCTTATAAGTATTTACTAACGATTCCTCCAACTTCCATCAAACCTAAACGCGTTTTCTCAGCAGCTGCATATATGTGCAACAAATTGAGAAGCAGACTTGGTGATGAGACACTGGATGCGTTGTTATTTCTCAGATCATATTTTCGCAATTCAAATTAGAATGTTCCTATTAGATTAGTTTTCTTTATATTTAAGAAAAATGTGACTGATTAATATTATTTTTAAATACTTTTTGCTAAGAAACTTACTTTACTACCTACTTACTAGGTTGTTATATGAAAGTAGTCTATTTAGTCGATGTTAAGAGAGATTTTTGTTAATTTTCAACGTTTATTTGCATAGTTTGTTACATAAAGGTTTTTTCAATTTATGTGAGTTTAAAGAGATCTCAGTGATGCTTAAAAAAGAATAAATTTAACATGAAACAGTGATTTTAAGTCTGGTTAGTCTGACTCTAAGTCTGATTAGTTAGAGTGATTAAATTAACTAGGTGTATACCGTAAAATACGTTGATTTTTGTCTAAATTTTGATTTTTGATTTCTGTAAGATTTTCTTATTTTTTATTAACCCTCAATACTGAAATGATCCCGGGATTGAATAAGTATAATCCCGAAATCCTGGGATTAGAAATAAGGACCGGGATCGAATTCCCTACATATGACCCACTGAATGTTTCAATATGACCTATTGACTAATTTTGATGAAAATATTTTTGTTAATAGGCTTGTCTTAATGTTTTAACATTATTTTAATTTAAATCCATATAATATGTTTTGGTCTAGACACACAATTTGTATGCAAATTAAATAGTAATAAACTTTCTTAATGAACTCTTGAATATTTTTAGAAATTAAATTGCATCCTGTTTAAAATTATTTAACCTAATGTGACCTGAGGCAGCACTGAAGTTGTGGACCTCTGATTTATATAAACCAGCTAAGTGAATTCTGGAATTATAACTTACACATTGATTTATTATGAATAAAATTATGACTGTATATAATACAAACAGTTATAAATATAAAAGAATAATTTTTTGTAGCTTATTTCTTTTGAATTATTAATAATTAATTCAAAGGAAGTAAATATTTATTGATACATTAGATTATAATAATGTTGATGTAGCCTATATTAGTATATTAATTGGTTATCAAGCACTTGAACTGAATATTGAATGAATGAAATAAAAAATTTTTAGAAATACAATTTACATGTTGAAAAATTTTAAATATACTTGGTCTTGTATAAGATACCAGACATATAGGCACTTTGTGACATTTTATTGTATCTTACTGTACAGAATGGATTTGGGATGCATTTCCCACCTTAGTCAACCATACATACTATCCCTCAAGTTGTAAGAATTACAAACAGCACTTACAGAACATCTCAAAGTAAGGAATTACAATAAAAAGTATATTTAAGGTATTAAATTACAGAAGGCATTCTGTTTTACAAATAATTTTAAATATTAATTTATTCTGTTTGGAAACTGTTTTAGAATGCAGCTAATGTTGGACTAGAAAATTCAAAAGAAAAAATAAATTTATATTCACTAATAAGAAAAATAAATTGACTGTTATAATTTAGTTTTTGTTTCTGTTTTGAATATTGAATCTATCTGGACTTAATTATAAAATAAATTGGACTCATTGATCTTTATATATTACCATATTTTACGGACTATAAGACGCACTTTTTTCTTTGAAAAATTTTTTCCAAAATTCAGGTGCGTCTTATACTCGAAATTAATATAAGAATGTCCAGTGTTTGATTTAAAATTCCCGCGTCTTAAAAATGGCCATATATTTGATGCTGCGGGAAACCTATCTCTATCTGGCAATGTTGAATTCAACTGGCAGCAGCAGTGCACCGATGCGACGAACATGAGTTGCAGGGTGTCAGGATAGAATCGTCTGGACGTACAATTCCCGTGCTTTTTCTCTTTTCAAACGAGCAACGTTTGTTGCCATAGAAACTTGGATCACGAGAAGACTGGTGGTTTGAATCCACAATCGCGGATTGGCCAGCGATCATTGTGCGACCATTGTACGATCAGCGGACATTCGATAGTGCTATTAAGCGTTGATTGGTGGATCAGTGTTTGCTTCATTCCGTATAGAAGGATTGAATTTAGGCAGTAAAAATGGTAAAAATGTTATTTTTTTAAAAAATTGCTTAAAAATTAAGGTGCATCTTATAGTCCATAAAATACAATAATAGTATCAGTAGTTTGAATTATTAATATGTATTTATGCTGTATGAATCAATTGTAAATATTTCTTTGTATAAGTATTTATTCTTGATTATTATTAATTTTTGATTCACTTTAAACTAACTTTTTGTTTGTAATGTTTTAAATTCTTAAATTTTCAGGGTCCTTTGACCTTTATGCGAACTATGAAATGTCGTTATTGTTATCAAACAGAAAATACTGAACATACATGTCAAAAAAATTCAAGCTGCCAAGTGATTACTGCTCCACGACAAAAATATATTACTACTTGTATGGTACATAGTAATATTATTTGTTTAGGTAAGTAATATTTTAGTTATCTGCCAAATTTTTATCATAAAATCTTCATTTTGATGCAAGAATATATGAACTGAATTTATGCCATTATATCATCATCAATTTATAGGTCAATAAATAAATAAAATTCTAAAAAAATAACCAAAGTTTATTTAGTTTTAGACCCCATTTTCACTGATTTTGAAATATGTCCCTTATTGGATTGTAAATGTTGTTGTCAGCGTATATTGTCCTATATTAATGTCAGTCATCACTATTATAAAAAAAAAAAATGGAGATTGAGATACTCTTAAATAATCTGTGATTGAAAAATCATCAGGATCAATTTTATATTCAATAGATTAGAACAGTGGTTCCCAAAGTGGGCACTACCATGCCTCTGAGGGTGATGATTAAAAAGAAGCAAGTGTTAGGTAAAGGTTGGGGTCATTGACAATCTTTCTTTTTCCTCTGTTAAAATGGGATAAGAAGAAACATTTTAATGGTTTCCAGATGTTGAGAACAATGCATGGTAAGGACACAAAGTTTGAGGTTCATAGAAAAGTTTTTCTAACAATATTTCCAAGCCTTTCTTACGCAAAGGAAAATGGGTTAGGGGTGTTGAGTATATCTTTATGAAACCAAGGAGGCAGTGGCTTGAAAAAATTGATAATAAATCAATTTTAAATGCTATTATTAGATGATAGGATCTGCTAATCCACTGATTTCCAAATGTTTTCAAGCCACCACCCCTAATTCTAATTGTAATGACCGTATAATTTAGATGATAATTTATATATTTTTATAAATTAATATTTTAGTTCTGGAATGCCAAAATGATTATATTTTCAATATAGAGAAAAAAAAATTTTATAATTAAGAAAAGAACATTTTGGAATACACAATTCTATTTCTTATATATATTTTAAAAAATAATTTTGACTTAATACCCTGAAATATTTCAATTCTCTTTTCATGTGATTTGTTTTGCTCTAACATATTTGAATAATTCTATGGCTCTAATGTATTTCAATGAATTTGCATTTAAAAAAAAAAATGCAAATTTATTTGAAATATGTTAATTTATTTATTTTATTGAAATAAATTTTAATTTATTGAAATATTTTTTTCTTAAACTGACATTTTTAAATGTCTGTTTTCTTAAAACTGACATTTTAAGAAAAAAATATTGATACATCCTTTTATAGAAAATTATTCCTTTTTTAAAAAAAAAATTTAGAATTTTCATTTAAGGCTACATCAAGTAAATTTTAAGATTTGACTATTTTTTATGACTTTGTCATTATGCACATTTCAAATATCAGTCTTTCATTCCCATTTTATTCTGCAATTGAATGAAGCAGTCAGAAACACATTTAATTTGAAGTTTGACAATTTGTTTGTATGATTGCATTTCTTCTAATTTTTTTTTTAGTATGGAATAGATTTTGTATTTTGTTCAGTGTTTTGCTGTTTAATTGGAAGAGTTTAATAAAAAAAATAAATAAATAAAATTTGTGCAAATAATATAAATTTATTAAATTTTACTAACAAATAAGTTACAATTACTGATCTCTGATTTATTAGCTAAAATTGAAATACTTTGTTTAGACATGTCCTGTTAGTTGGTTTATAAAAGATTTTTACTGATTTTTAAAGTATGGAAGCAATCTTCCATTTCCAAAAGGATAGTAGCTTGTCTTTTTTATTTATTTATTTTTTAATATACCTACCATGCAAAAACAGAATTGGGTGTACAGTACTTTAAATTAAATGTCTTTAGTAGATTATATTTTTATATGACCATTTTCTTTTCAAATAGTTGAAGCAGTACTATACAGTAATGTACATTAAGTTAATTTTGTTAATGAAAACAATGAAACAAATTGAGTTAATTGCTTAATAAAATATTTTATTTACATTTTTTAATTTATATAATATTCATGGAATAATTCTTTTAGATTATTGTAAAGTTCTATAAATGTATTTGCTTTAAAATGTTCTTGAAAACTTCATAGTTTAGAATGAATTGAGTTCAGTTTTTCTGTAAGATTTTGGGTATCTTTGGTTGTTAGAGAGTAATCTTGATCTGCAGTGAAATGAGAAATGATTATCTGTCTACTCAAAACTTAAATTTAGACTTCTAAATTGACTATATGGCTGATTTAAAATTTACAACCCTTTCCTCTAAATCTTTTGTATTAAACTGATAAAATATTATTTAAAATTTTAAATTATTTTTACATAGTAAATAAATAATCTTTCAGGAAACAGAACATTTCCAAAAAATCTTATATGCAATTGGACAAAAGGATATAGTTGGAGAACTGCTCTTCTTTTAAGGTTTGAATTAATTTGTAATTTTAAATTAAATTTAAATATTTTAAAGTTTATTTTAATATATAATTTTAATGCATTAAAATAGTAAATAAATTTTATTTTTATTATACATTTTGTACTTCATGACTGGTATAGAATATCAAAAACTGAATTTAAAAAATATCTATATAGAATATGATTATATATTTATAGTTTTCAAGTAATATACACTTGTTCAGGTCTATCTGACACAGTAACATAAATATTAAAAAATGCTAAAAGTTAAGGAGACTCTGAATGTTTTAATAAAGATTAAACATTTTTGAGACATTTTGTCTCATCATTGTATCACAACTACTAATTCAAATAAAGAACAGGTTTTCAAAAAATGTTTTAACTGCATTATTTTAATGGTAATATGTCACTGAAAATTCATGTTTTAATTAATCTGTTAAACAAAATCTATTATGAACCAGTCTGTTAGAATAAAAAGTATGCCATATTTTGTCTTATTATTTTACTTCTGTATTATGTGACATGCTTTTATTCTAACAGAATATTATGAACAGAAACTAAACAAACATTATGATTAATCTATTATTATATAATTTACTTGCAATTTGTAAAATTGTAGACCTATAAATTTCCAATGTTGTCTGTATTCTGTCCTTTAATCTCAAGAATGGTGTTAGGTAGATAAAAGTGAAGATTAGATATGGAAAGTTTAGAGGCAGGATGCATCGATTAACTATATACAAACTTCTGGTATAGATCTGAAGACACATGAATTCAATTCAAAAAGGCCCACCAGTGGCCAAGTGGTCTTCGTACCCTGAGCACTGGGAGTTCTGTTGTGGGTTCGTGCCTTGCTCGGACAGGCTGGTCACATGAAGTTTTCTTGGTTTTCTCCACATCTGTAATGCCTAATTGGGGCCAGTTTTCTTTAAAAAGACCTCCCCGGAGGCCTTTCCCCTAGGCAGATTGCCCAAGTGTTGTGTTGCCATAACTTAACAAACAAACAGTTCAGTTTAAAAATTTTCCCGAATGGAGTTACATAGATGATTGGCATGACTCTGTAGTTATCAGGAAAAGTATGATGTATAAGGACAAGATAACTAATACACACTAATAATTTGAGATGGAGAACATATATTTTAAATTAAATTAAGAATATGATTAAAAATTGTACCCCAGTATTGTGACAATGTAACAATAAATAATTGCTGGTTTATATATAATGATTAATCTAATACTAATATTACTTTTCTGGTTGTTATATAACAGAGAAAAGATTACGATCAGTCAAAAATGATCCCCCAGATTTTTGTGTTTTTGGACTTGGGACTTTGAAATGTTGAGAAATCCAAAAAAAGTTGGAGGTTTTTTGTGTATGGCTGTTAGTGTATGTGGAAGGCATGTTTTTTGCACCAATTTAAAGCTTATTAACTCATGTGCCTTTTTTTGAAAATTTTGAAATTTTGCAGGGCAGTTTGTATGTTAGGAGAAAATGTATCTAGAAATTTTCAGTAAAATCAAACCATTGGTTTGGGAGATATGGCCTCCATCCCCTCATTGTCTCAAAAAACTACAATACAAAGATATGAAATTTTTTTATTCATACAAAGTTTTAGTTTATCAAAAACTAAATATATTTGTTTCAAAAATAATTTTTAAAATCACCTCTACTTCCAATATTAATGTTTTTTGATGCTTTTTATAAGTTTTAATAGAATAAACCAGTTGAATTCTGTCCTTCAATATGTATATATTAATAAGGGTTTTAAATTGATATTTCCCTAATCCCCCAATTCTAGATCAGGGGTAGATATATAAAAACTAGTTTTTTTTTTTTTTTGATGAAATTTATTGCGATAAATGTACTTTTGTGTTTATCAATCATAATTTTCATCATCAAAATTGGACTGAAATGTCTCTATGTTGAAGAGGTGGGAGAGGTAATATTTTTTAAAATAGTTAAATTACCCCATTTTATAATAAGTAATCATTTTTATTAGTAATTTAATGTATATCTGAAGTTTTAAAGGAAGTAGTAGCAATTATTAGGGATGAAAAGAAATAAAGACTACTGGAAAAGTCCATCAGTGATATCAGTTTTTATATACTGTATATCAGTATCAAGTGAATGTTTTTTAGCTTTGTATTTAGAATAGTAAGAATTTTTCTTTTTTGTGTTTTGCTAAATAGATTTTTTTATCATCTAATGATAATACAGTAGAGCCTTGAAAACTCGGCCTAATGTGGACCGAAGGGTGGCCGAGTTTGTGAAAATGCCGGGTTATTGGGAATGGGGTTAAAAAAAGGATAAGTATGCGTGTTTCCTCAGAAAATATTGTACTGTACTTGTATGTATTGTTTGCTTGAGAATACAACAGAGAATAAACTGCCCAAATACCCATAAACAAAGGAAAAGTTCTGTGCCTTTGTGAAAAGGCTCTGTGCCTTCATAAAGGCACAGAGCCTTTACTACATGAAAATGAAAATTAATGAATACACTGTGTACAGTAATTTACCTGATAAGACAGGCCTTAGAAAAATACTTCGAGGCATAAAGCTGTCTATAATGAAAATTAATTAACTAAGGATTTTTTTGCCCTGCCAGGGTGTGGCCGAGTTATCCGGAGTGCCGGGTTATCGAGTGCCGAGTTTTTGAGGCTCTACTGTAATAATAATGATAAAAATAAAAATTCTATTATTTGCTAATAGAATTTTTATTTTATAAACTGTTTTTATTAAGAAACATTTTGAACATTTAATAAAAGAAATTAACATTATTCCTCACCAATAATTATCCAAGAAAAATAAAAAACAGTAAATAGGAAATTGTTTAATTGTATTGATTTATCATTGTTATTCAATACTTCAGACCATTGTTTTCAACCTGTTTCTCATCACAGACTGGTAAAATTATAGATAAGTTTACTTGAACCAGTAATTATATGCAACTATAAATTGTGCTTATTTATTAGACTTATGTATATTTATGGGGCTGTTCATAAGTTACATTGGCATTTTTCTTGAAATTTTTACTTTCCCTATTCCTCTAGTTCCAGCATGTTCAAATTTCCATAACCCCTCCTCCCTTCAGATGTCCAACAAAGCTTGACCCCCTTAAAACCTTTTTCAGTTTACGAATGATAGATAACATAAGTAGAAACAAAACGTATGTAAAATTTTAAAATAAATATAATAAAATGCACAAACTGTGTAAAATTTATATGAAATAAATGGATGTCCATCGACACTCGACCCCCTCCTCGTCTGACTTTGTCCAACTTGTAACTTCCTTCCCTCCCTTCTGGTGTTGACGTCATTTATGGACAGCCCCTATCTGAAGTTACTGTTCATAACGAAATACGTTTAATAACTGCAGATTATTATTTAAATGTCACTCATGTAATCAACTGTACCAGTGTCAGTACAGTCAAATATTTTTCTGTGGACTGGCATCAGTCATGGACCGGTGGTTGAAAAACACTGCTTTAGTGTAATCTTTTATTTAATATTTTAAATTAATTTTTTCCCTTCAAACTTTCTTTCAAATATAATGTATATTTCAGTATTGTTCTTGGTGGTTTTGGAGTGGACCGATTTTATCTCGGCATGTGGCAAGAAGGAATAGGAAAATTATTCAGTTTTGGGGGCTTGGGTGTCTGGACGCTGGTGGATGTGATATTGATAGCAACAGGTTACTTGGGTCCTGCCGACATGTCTCTTTACATTCGCTAAGTATTTTAATTTTTATACGAAAATGTATAATTTCAAGTATTTATACTTATGTACAAAAATGTTTGAAATAAAAAATTTGTTTATATCTGGTTTAAAAAATAACTGAACAAAATTTTTTAAATTTTAGCTGACCCATTTACACCCCTTAAGAACTACTTTTGGTTTTTATTGTATGTATATATCAAGAATTAGAATTCTTCATTCCTACATTTCAGGAATGTTAATTATCTTTTTGTGAATTGTAATAGTATTTTTATCATCAATATTTTACATAAATAAAACAATTTTTAATATGTATAAAAANATAATCCCGAAATCCCAGGATTAGAAATAAGGACCGGGATCGAATTCCCTACATATGACCCACTAAATGTTTCAATATGACCTATTGACTAATTTTGATGAAAATATTTTTGTTAATAGGCTTGTCTTAATGTTTTAACATTATTTTAATTTAAATCCATATAATATGTTTTGGTCTAGACACACAATTTGTATGCAAATTAAATAGTAATAAACTTTCTTAATGAACTCTTGAATATTTTTAGAAATTAAATTGCATCCTGTTTAAAATTATTTAACCTAATGTGACCTGAGGCAGCACTGAAGTTGTGGACCTCTGATTTATATAAACCAGCTAAGTGAATTCTGGAATTATAACTTACACATTGATTTATTATGAATAAAATTATGACTGTATATAATACAAACAGTTATAAATATAAAAGAATAATTTTTTGTAGCTTATTTCTTTTGAATTATTAATAATTAATTCAAAGGAAGTAAATATTTATTGATACATTAGATTATAATAATGTTGATGTAGCCTATATTAGTATATTAATTGGTTATCAAGCACTTGAACTGAATATTGAATGAATGAAATAAAAAATTTTTAGAAATACAATTTACATGTTGAAAAATTTTAAATATACTTGGTCTTGTATAAGATACCAGACATATAGGCACTTTGTGACATTTTATTGTATCTTACTGTACAGAATGGATTTGGGATGCATTTCCCACCTTAGTCAACCATACATACTATCCCTCAAGTTGTAAGAATTACAAACAGCACTTACAGAACATCTCAAAGTAAGGAATTACAATAAAAAGTATATTTAAGGTATTAAATTACAGAAGGCATTCTGTTTTACAAATAATTTTAAATATTAATTAAATACGTACTATGTATATGATGATCTGTCTTCTGACTTAATACTTTCATCTTAAGTTTCAAAATGTTAGTTACAAAAAGTATTGTATCATATAATTATTTGTGTCTTAACTAAAGTTTTGTTTTACAAATCAATTTTGTCAGAATGCATTTTTATTTAGAGGATTACAATAAGCTTGTAAGATGAGACAGAGAAATACAGTTTATAGCATTAAATTTTAGGCAGTGGAAAGATTTGTTACGTACGTTTGTAAGCCATAAGATAATGCTCTAGTCCACATCAGGAAACTCATGGAGCAACTCCCAGCATCAACCTTTTAAAAAAACTTTTCCTAGGTTATGTTTATATTCTTTACAGGCATCACAATCTCACTAAATTCACTGTTAAATTTCATACAGCGATTGCTTTGAGTAACCTGTATACTCAGCTCTCCTATAAAACAAATGGAATATATCCACATCTTTTCAATGTCTAAAATTGAATATATCTAACTGTACAAAATCATTTCTAGTTACATATTAAATGGTAAATATCCAAGTTGATAAGTGATTCCTACTTAAACGATCATAAGATACAATGCTAATAATCTTTAAGTAGTCAATCTACTATAATTAAAATCAAATATAAAAAAACAGTTTACATTTTCACATTTAATTTTATTACTCTCATCTATTGACACCTGAATGCACTGTTAAGCTCATAAACGTTAAGCAAGAACAGGTTTTATAATTATACTTTGCGAATCTGGTCCCTAGATTCTTAAAATTCACCATTTACGCAAATTTTAACCTTTATTGAGAAAAATACAATATTCAAAAAAGAAAAAAAAATGTTGATCAATTGTAATACAATATTAGCAATATGCATTTTTATCACTAATAATAAATTATGCCATAATTATCATTCAAATTAATAGAAGAAAATTATCACTAGATTATTCTAGACAACAGTTGCTTCTATAATTTTAAGGAAAATAATTTCCCTAAATCATTGTCTTAGTGTTGTCACCAGGCCGGTTTACACCCGGACAAGCTGATTTTTAAATTTACGGTCCGGATTAATTATTGATTTGTCTGGTTTTCGTAGAAATTATGAAATTATGACAAAAGAAAATAAATTTATAAAAATATTTGCGACTATTTTAACGGTCAAAGACTAACTTCACAACCTATGCAAACGTATCCCTAAGCTAAAAGTGACAGAAAATGTATTTTTAAAATTCTAACTTGCAAGTACCGTATTTACTCGCGTATAGGACGAAGTGAGACTTTAAAGATCAAAATAAAGAAAATTAGATTTATTAATGTAATTAGTTTAATTTCATTTAATCACAAATAAAATATCAAATGAACGTAAATGAACACATTGTCCGGTAAAAATTACTGGCATTTCAAACTTTAAGGAAAAATCTTGTAAAATCAACAACATAATTTGTTCACGTAAAGCTGGACAATCGAGAACGCTTTTTTGCCAATTCTTAACGGTCGGATCCACTCCATCGATTACACTTATGAGTTTCTCTGATTTTTGATTTCCGAAAAATCATCTGTTTTCACGTGGGAATGGATTGAAACATGGGCTCGCTCGCGTGTGATTTGGAATTCAATTCAAAAGCTTTGCTTTTCCTATTGCTATTCATCTTTACTCCTGACAATACACAAGAACGAATCAAACGACCCAGATAAAATACTTATGTTTTTATAAAACACAAGAGGGTGAGAATGCGGTAAGCATCCGGTAAAAAATGCGAATACACGGTTCAGAAAAATTATTTGCAAAAACGCAAAGAATCCTTCGCTCGCACGTATAGGACGACTTAGGTTTTTGGAGCAGTGAAAAATGAATAAAAACCTCATCCTATATGCAAGTAAATACGGTATCGCTGGCAAATATTACGTTTGATCCAACACAAGTCCCTAACTGGTTTAAAACTGGCATGAGCATCGTTCAGTTCTTGGCTGTAAAATGACATTGCGCATATTACATTGTATCTGATACAATATATATCTTTTGTAACTTAATATTAATGTTGGTATGTGTTGTTAATTATTATTATTATTACTTTTATGTATTATTTTTGCAATTAATATCGACATCGCACTGTTATTAATTATTTTTGGATATGCCACATGAGATTATTGTATTACTGTACTTTGATATATATTATATAATATGTTACAGTAGACCCCCCTATAACGCGAAGATACGTTCCTCGTTATACGAATTTTGCGTTGTAGGAATCCTTGAGCTGTGATTGGCTCACGTATTTGGCACGTGTGAAGTTTACGGACTACGGCTGTTTGAAAGGTTTTCTTCCATAAAATTAATCGATTCTAGACTAATTCGACTTAACATTTCCAAAATACGTATATTTTTTTGGAAATAATCCGTATAAATTACGCTATAAACAAAAACTTGTAGGATTACTTACCGAGTGTGCACCATTCGACATCGCCGTTGCTCAAGCTTGTTTTCGTCGCGGAACAGCGAAGCAAACCGCGGCCGCGATTTCAGATGTTATTTTTCTGCGAAAGAAGTTTTCGCAGAAAAATAACATCATTAATATAAATAATCATTATCAAAGGAGACATCATTAATATAAATAATTTTAATCGCCGTTGAATAAGAAATGTTTCTTTCACAAGAAATGTATAAAATTACAGTACTGTATTAGACTTACGGTACCGAATTTACATACTGTACAGACGATAGCTCGCCTAAACTCTCCGTAGCGTGGCGCTAGACTGCGGAAAGTATACATATAATTATAATAAAGTTAAAATNTTTTAAGAAAAAAATATTGATACATCCTTTTATAGAAAATTATTCCTTTTTTAAAAAAAAAATTTAGAATTTTCATTTAAGGCTACATCAAGTAAATTTTAAGATTTGACTATTTTTTATGACTTTGTCATTATGCACATTTCAAATATCAGTCTTTCATTCCCATTTTATTCTGCAATTGAATGAAGCAGTCAGAAACACATTTAATTTGAAGTTTGACAATTTGTTTGTATGATTGCATTTCTTCTAATTTTTTTTTTAGTATGGAATAGATTTTGTATTTTGTTCAGTGTTTTGCTGTTTAATTGGAAGAGTTTAATAAAAAAAATAAATAAATAAAATTTGTGCAAATAATATAAATTTATTAAATTTTACTAACAAATAAGTTACAATTACTGATCTCTGATTTATTAGCTAAAATTGAAATACTTTGTTTAGACATGTCCTGTTAGTTGGTTTATAAAAGATTTTTACTGATTTTTAAAGTATGGAAGCAATCTTCCATTTCCAAAAGGATAGTAGCTTGTCTTTTTTATTTATTTTTTTTTTAATATACCTACCATGCAAAAACAGAATTGGGTGTACAGTACTTTAAATTAAATGTCTTTAGTAGATTATATTTTTATATGACCATTTTCTTTTCAAATAGTTGAAGCAGTACTATACAGTAATGTACATTAAGTTAATTTTGTTAATGAAAACAATGAAACAAATTGAGTTAATTGCTTAATAAAATATTTTATTTACATTTTTTAATTTATATAATATTCATGGAATAATTCTTTTAGATTATTGTAAAGTTCTATAAATGTATTTGCTTTAAAATGTTCTTGAAAACTTCATAGTTTAGAATGAATTGAGTTCAGTTTTTCTGTAAGATTTTGGGTATCTTTGGTTGTTAGAGAGTAATCTTGATCTGCAGTGAAATGAGAAATGATTATCTGTCTACTCAAAACTTAAATTTAGACTTCTAAATTGACTATATGGCTGATTTAAAATTTACAACCCTTTCCTCTAAATCTTTTGTATTAAACTGATAAAATATTATTTAAAATTTTAAATTATTTTTACATAGTAACGGACATTCGATAGTGCTATTAAGCGTTGATTGGTGGATCAGTGTTTGCTTCATTCCGTATAGAAGGATTGAATTTAGGCAGTAAAAATGGTAAAAATGTTATTTTTTTAAAAAATTGCTTAAAAATTAAGGTGCATCTTATAGTCCATAAAATACAATAATAGTATCAGTAGTTTGAATTATTAATATGTATTTATGCTGTATGAATCAATTGTAAATATTTCTTTGTATAAGTATTTATTCTTGATTATTATTAATTTTTGATTCACTTTAAACTAACTTTTTGTTTGTAATGTTTTAAATTCTTAAATTTTCAGGGTCCTTTGACCTTTATGCGAACTATGAAATGTCGTTATTGTTATCAAACAGAAAATACTGAACATACATGTCAAAAAAATTCAAGCTGCCAAGTGATTACTGCTCCACGANTGTACAGACGATAGCTCGCCTAAACTCTCCGTAGCGTGGCGCTAGACGGCGGAAAATAGTTCGGCTGCTCGTCCGCGATGACGTTTTACCGCGTTTTACGCGTCCCTTTTAGCGTCTTTGTACGAATACTGACGCAATTTTTTCGCCGCATCATAGGAATCTACGTTATTGGAACCCGCGTTATAGGGCTACTGTATGAACTTTTTTTTTAAACTCTCCTCTCTGTGGGCACTAAGAGGGCCTCTTTTTGAAAGCCCATTATGGGTTCTGCCAGGCCCACAATGGGGCTGCCGGGTGGTGAGGGACGGGGCCCGACATATCCGAACGGACCACCCCCCTTAAAAATTCCTGGGGATTTTTCAACCCGTTCGGATTCGAGCCCGGTTCCCCCAGAGCGGTAGGTTGTCATCTTGACCGCTCGGCCATCCGGCCGCTTATATATTACACGTTTACCTTCTAATAAAAAAAAATTATTTATTTTCTACTCCCAATAAAAAAAACTTATTATTATTTTTTATTTCTAATTATAACATTCTAATTTTAAAATGTCCGGGTCAGCAATTTTGAAACGGTGCAACACTAGTCTTAATAGTAAGAATAGACATNACGTTTACCTTCTAAATAAAAAAAATTATTTATTTTCTACTCCCAATAAAAAAAACTTATTATTATTTTTTATTTCTAATTATAACATTCTAATTTTAAAATGTCCGGGTCAGCAATTTTGAAACGGTGCAACACTAGTCTTAATAGTAAGAATAGACATCATTGTTAGACAAAAAATTCTGGAAGAAATGTTATCAAAATTGGTGGATTTATTTCTTCAAGTCTATATAGAAACTATTTTTTCCAATATTTAAATATCCTTTCGAAATTCAGGTGTGGTTTCCACAGCATCTTCCAATTTATAATGTCAATGCTCAATCTCCTGTATTTTTTGAAAAATATATAACGATGGAATCACGAGTTAGTCGAAAATCGGTTCTGCCGGAAATACAAGAATTAAACGATGCCCAAAAATATGTGAGCAGTCTGCTGGAATGTTCAATGACTCTCAGTGTACACCAATTGTGGGACGAAGTGTCCATTTTAATTCCCATCACAGACGGGGGATTTTCGATTAAATATGGACTAAAGAAGTATTCAACGGTCGTCGAAAATCTAAAAAAACAAAAATGGAGAGAGGGAGGAAGATCAAAGATTCTAGATATTTCATCATTCGTGACATTAAAAGACGTATGGATGGAAATCATATCATGGTGGCTTCGTACCAAAGAGAGGGACAAAGATCGAATTTTAATTTTTCCTAGACAACAATTCAGCGTTCCTCGTTACGACACAATGCTGCTGCTGAAAAATATAATAATAAACTCGAAAATCGATCTAAAAGAGGAACTTCAAAGGAAATTTGAGGCTATTCCTTCTCTGCAAGAGGAATTTCAAAAGCAATATATGACCATTTCTCCTAAAGTGAAGAATACAGTACAGGCAATACAAGAAAGTAAATCATGCATGAAATATTTATACGAAACAGAAAATTTGGTCATTTTCATAACAAAAACCATTCTTAGTCATCTTTCTACCTCGACACACGAAGTAAAATATTTGGAAAGGCTCAAAATTCTTCGAAAATATTTACAAATACTGATAAAGAAGTATCTCGAAGACGTCGATGAATTATACAGGAAGAATCATTTCTCAAAAGAAAATCCAAAGAAAATGTCGGAGAAAATCGTTTCCGAAATAATGACCATACTTTTGCTTGAGAAAAACAACCTGGAAGACGAGACAAATTGCATATGTTTTCAAAAGGCAAACAATAGTTTCTTCCATTGTATTTTCGAAATAGTCGACAGACTTTTACTACGAATAAACGAATCGCTAATTTGCTCAACGATGGAATCAGACGAAGTAAAATACGTATTTTCAACCGTGACCTCAAAGAAACTGCAGAATATATCTTCTAGTTGTAGAAAATGGATCGAATTGACTTCATATCTAGAAAACCAACGACGACAAATTGGAATTTCGGAAAACATTATCAATCTGATCAATTCGGCAAAGACATTGGAAGAATCTCTCGAGAGGAATTATTCCGAAAACAATCTTCGATTAAATCGAGGCAAAAATCATTTTGAACTTCTGAACAGAATGGTGGAGCGATTCGTTCGTTGGAAATTAACACCTATCTATTTGGATGACGTTATCTACTTTTATCGTCAAAGACTTCGTAATGTGATGTTAGACGTTCACAACTTAGTCTTTAAAAGCCATACATAATTTTGTTTTACATTTTTGGCTAAAAAAAATAAAAAAATCTTTTAAAATTTTGGCATATTTCTATGTAATTTCGTCTAGGTCTACCATGTATCTTGATTTTTGGGGATTTGTTCGAATTGGAACATTTCGTCCAGATCGAAAAACCCCTGAATTTTTTTAGGATGGTTCGTCCAAATATATTAGACCCCGATCCTCACTACCACCCCCGTCTGCCCCGTTGTGGACCTGGCCGAACCCATAATGGGCATGCTAAAAACAGTGCCTACAGGGTAGAGTTTTAATTTAAAAAGTTATGGCGTACTATTCTGTAGTCTCTATGTAATGCTGTACGAGGACTTCAAAATTATTGATAATTTTATACAATTATTGAGTATGGTTACGTCTGTCCATTGTCTAGTCTTTATTTATTTACTTTTTTACTGTTTCTGCCATACGGGACTAGGCTAATGCTAAGTGGGAATTTGTGTCCAAAAGATTTTTTTAAATAAAATGTCCTAATAGATGGCGACACACAATTTTATAATTTGGCCGGGAAAGTAAAGCAACTCGTTGCGAGATTTATAAAATTATCAATACAGTATTGATTAATTATTATGTTAATATTAATATTGAAAATATTAAAAAGAAATTTTTCGCTTCAATATGTCCTGTTAAAATATACATAACAATATAGCATATGTTACCTATAGGCCTGTATATTATAGGCTGATGCTTGGTGCTACAATTATGCTCTACGTCTCTGACTAATTACAAGGTTTTTAATTAAAATATATTTGAGGTGGAGCGTTAGCGAAGTCTCTTCTATGTGGCTGAGAGCGTTGCATTCGTTCTCAATATCTGTTCCATCGATTTTGATTAAACTTTGCCATTTCTCATTAATTGCGATGAAGAATCCAAAAATGTTATAAAAATGTGTGTCCGTGTGTTCGTTTTCAAGATATTAGGTTGTAGCACTAGCGCTTGCGACAAAGCGATATCGCACGAATCTCTCGACTTTGTCGTGCGATGTTTCAAGATCGCTAGCACGTTTTCTATGGGCTTATAGAATTGAGTTTCTTCTCAAAATTTAATGAGCCATTTTTTATTAAATGCAATGGGGAATTCAAAACTGTAATGAAGGGCCATTTAAATATAAAAAATGGGAGTCCATGACCAGGGCCGCCGTAAGCGGACGTGCAAGGCGTGCACCGCTCGCGGGCGGCACGTCCAGGGGGCGGCAAAGAGCCTTTCTGGCAAGCTTAGCATAGGTAATCGTAGTTAAACAGGGGGCGGCATAATCGGTATTGCACACGGGCGTTCAAACAGCTAGCGGCGCCCCTGTCCATGACTTTGTTTTCAATATACAGTATATATGTCAATCTGCTTTCTAAAATGTACAATATACACGTGATCTCACATTTTTTACAAATTTAAATAATTTATATTTTGATTCATTCTGAAAATAAAAGTCGATATTTTTAATTAATGTATTACAGTAAGTGCGGTTGGAGATATAGTTATTTGAATTCTTTCTCTTTTCCTTGGAGAAATATATAAATGAAGAAGTTGGTCTTTTAGGGAGTTTCCTTTTATTTTTGAATTTCTTGAAAGTCTCAGTAAAACTGTGTACACACTAGGCGTTTTTAAACGCGCGTTAGCTCGGCGTTCGACGAGCGTTTTCGGAGCGTACGCACTGGCTCAGTTTGGAAATGGACGTGAAAGTAATTGCTTGTGTGCCCCTCCTCCATCGTCGCTATAAAAGACGATGGCAGAGGCAAAGAGAATTTTGGGTGCACCCAATATTACGAGATAGACTGACACATGGAACGTTTGCGACGTTGTATCCAAAACTAAGACAAAATGAACCCAAGTTTTTTAATTTTTTTAAAATATCTATAAAATCCTTTGACGATGGTTGGTCTCTTTTAGATTTCATTAATAAATAGATCCGTATCGAAATGATCGTTCTCCATTTCAGCACATATATCTCAAAGCGCCCGTAAAGCGCCCGCAAAACGCGCGTTTTAACAAAAATATATAAACGCGCGTTTGGCCAAAAGCGCGCGTTTTAGTGTGTACGCCTATATAGAACTCTTGGTTCTTTAAAACGCGCGTTGAAAAACGCGTAGTGTGTACACAGCTTAATAGATTGTTGTTTCTCTTTTCTCTTTGTTTCTTTGTTGATTGGTTAATATGGAGTGTTTAGCACATATAGGCTATATACTCCGATAGAGCGAGGTTTTGAACGCCTGGCGTCCGATGAGCCGGCTTTATAGATGGAATGACCATACGTGCGCGGGGAAATAATGCCTTCCGGGGAGACTTTCATGGGAAACTAGCCCCTATTCAGGCGTCATCGCCATGGAGAAAACCCGGAAAACTCCATGCTGCCAGCCCGTCCGAGCGAGGCGCGAACCCCCGACCGAACTCCCAGTGTACAGGATCTAGTCCACTCAAGTGCGGGGACGGAGTCTACTCGCAGTAATAGATTGATTCTTCTTGGCGGCTTTTATTGGAAAGATGTTTGTTACGAGATGTCCATTTAGCGCAATGTCCGTGCGCATGCGCAAAAACTACTTGATTTCAAGAATTTATAAAATTTATTTTAAATAAATTAATATTTAATTCGCTTTTGTGGAGCGTGCTATCAGATCGGCTTGACCAAACTTATCTTAATTNAAATCCTCATCTGTCAGACCCAAACCGAACTGTTGATCGAATAATCGGCGAGGATAATCCCACACGTCGCCTAGTAAAGCGGGTAACAACAATCGAGACATTTCGACTTGAACCTTGCGTTGCCACAGACAAGATTTAAATCCACGCTGCAAGTCGCCGGTATTTGTAAGAGAGAGGAAACTTCTCGAACATTCTGGAACGTCTGCGCATGACGCAACAGAGCGTTTGTTGTGACGCGTGACGTCATCGATAACAGTGGCCTAGAAAGTTCTCGTGCTTTCTAGGCCAATAATGCTCGAGTTTTCCATACATTTCGTGATAAAATTATTATTTAGTTTATTCTGAATAATATATAAGAATAAAACAGAAATTTTAATTAAAGAAATAATAAATTTAACAGCTAATTCTATTTAATAATTTAACAATGGTTTTATTGCTTTTTTTCTCTCACTTATTCAGATTTACAGAGTAAAATTGTAAACTATTACGAATATGAGGTAATCAGTGTTATGTATTAGTTGACGAGAGATTTGATAAAATAAAATATGAATTTAACAGCTAATTCTATTTAATAATTTAACAATGGTTTTATCGCTTTTTTTCTCTCACTTATTCAGATTTACAGTGTAAAATTGAAAACTATTACTAATATGACGTATTCAATGTTAAGTATTAGTTTCAAATATTTAACAAGAGATTCGATAAAATAAAATATGGTAGG
>NW_019386290.1:149199-189292 GCF_000671375.1 Centruroides sculpturatus | reverse complement strand
TATACAAATTAAATCAGAAATAAGGAATACGAACAAATAAAAGATAATAATGAACACCAAACATTTGTAATTCTCAGATTCTCAACTGTATACCTGCTTTTGCACCTCCCCCTGTATATGTACAAAACTGCATTTTTAATTATTGACTTGTCACCAATGAATTTTTTAAAATTTACTGGTGACAAGCAATAATTTAAAAAACCTCTAAAAACATGAAAAACCAGTTTAAAACTGTTTTTTCATATTTTTACAGAGGCGTAGCCTCAAATAAAAAGTCGTCTCTGCAATTGAAGACTGTCGTTTCTGGTGATTGAACACGACCAAAAGACATTTTAGTTTCATCAATGTATTTTATTATTAATAAGAAAATAATTTTGAAAAATTTATTAAAAATTAAAAATGCTAATCGTGTATTTAAAATCATATCGTTACACCATTTATTTTATATTTTCTGTTAGTTGTACTTAAAGTCTACGTGACATACTGAATTTTGGGGAGTAACGAAGGGCATTCCCACCCAGAACTCTAGGTTATAGGCGAAAAAAGTACATTTTAAATTCAATATGTTAGACTATTGTAATTTAAAATCATTAATTAGAAGTATTTATAA
The DNA here is from genome assembly GCF_000671375.1 of Centruroides sculpturatus. NCBI lineage: Eukaryota > Metazoa > Arthropoda > Arachnida > Scorpiones > Buthidae > Centruroides > Centruroides sculpturatus. Next base: position 188,682 of record NW_019386290.1, on the reverse strand, counting down.
TTTTAATAAAAACAAACAAAAAAAAAATTAAACATTGTCCCTATGAAAAAATATAAGTAATGCTGTAGTTACAAAAGCGTTTAAAATTTAATTTAAATTTCTGTCCTCAAATTTCATCTACTTCTAATTACGATAGAAGGCTGAAACTTTGAGGACATATCTAGGTCCGATGACGATGTATTTTAATGATGTTTTAGGGGTGACCCACCATCCTCCTCCTCCCGAAATCTGATAAACATACACACCATAATTAAATCCTACACGTGGTTAAGTGTGTAAATGCATGTATATGGTAGGGGTGAGCATTCCTACATACCAATAAAAACATTTTTAAAATGTATTTAAATTATTATTCTTAATATTTACAATTCTCTTTAATCATTATTTATTTATGATTTTTAAATTTTACAAAACATATTTTCATTACGTAATCGCGTTCGATAATATTAGTGGAATGCTAATTAATAGCAATATTTTATTAAATGTAAGAAATTTAAATTAATTTAACGTTACGACCGAAAAACATATTAGCAGAAAATGAAAGGATAATTAGAGAGCGAATTTCTTTTTAATTGAAAAAAATAAATGATAATTACTGTACTGTACTTTATTTTTTTAAATTTCATTAAATTCTGAAAGTAATCGCTAGATGGCAGCAAAGTAGGCCTTTTTAATGATAGTTAGCTTCCGGTAGTTTGGCCAATAAGGACGGAGCTTATATCGATTTTCGCTCACGTGATTAAAGAGCATGGAGATTGTCGGATGCTGAATCGGATGCAGGTTTTAGCATATTTTAAAGAGGGAATAATAAGCTATAAAATGCCCGTTTTAAGTGAATATTTTTATAATATATTCAATCGCAATAAGCTAAATAAACACGCAAATTTTCACTTAAAAAAAAAAAACCGATAAACAGCAAATACACGTTAGATATTCGTGATCGATAATTGTAAATAATGCTTATTTATTTATTTTAAAAAGGGTTAATCTCATGTTTGTATAAATATTTATCAAGTTTACTCGTCGGGATATTCTTTTATATAGACAAAAATCGTTCTGAAACGAATGACAGGACATTATTATTCTTCGACACTAATTAAACTATTGCTCCTGTAATGTAAGCTTTCTGCATAATTACTACGCTTTAAGGAAAAGCTAAACTTGGCTATTTTTAATGTAATTTTATCGGGTAATAAGCTTAGATGAAAATAAGAAAGAGGAAGATGAAAAAAACGTAATGAACACATTATTAATTTTTACACTCTTCTTCAATTATCGTACGCATAAATAAGAAATTTAATTATAAAAAGCCTTATACTAAGTTATTAAAACTCTATATAAAGTTAAAAAGGTTATATGCGATGTACAATGTTTTTCTTTATAAATATTAATTAATATACATCGGTCGGAAAATTCTATCTTAATTTTCGGTTTTTAATTAATAATCTACGTTTTAAAATTAAAATTCCATTTAATTTTTATAGTTTTTATCGCAGAAAACTCGCTAACGTAATTAGTCCATTAGGAGAATTATTGTCACGCATTAAAACCAATTCCGTAAAAAGAAAGTGCAAATAATTTTAATTTGTAATCCTTAACATCGCAAAAGAATAATTTATTATANTTGAAGGCCTTTTCCAACTCTTCCAATTGATAACTAGTAAATATTGTTCTGAAAACAGAGCGAAAAATCCTATTTTAGTAAATGTCGAGCGGGAAAATGTCAATCTAATCAATTCATTGACACAAGACAGTCGCCGTGTTGACAATTTTGTCAAATCCTGACGAGAGAGAGCGATTTGTTGACTCAAACACTCAAGAACTAATTTCGGAGTCGGAACCGAAATTTTTAATGTTTTTTAAGTTGGAATTTTTGTTGCCGTGTTGCTTATCAAATCGAATTAAGAATTTCACAACGAATTATTTTCGAAATAATTGTAAAAATAAGTTAACTCTTGCTTGATGCTTTCAGTTCATGAATTAAATCAATATATATATATATAATTTTTAATCTATCTACTAACCATCGAGTAAGTATACTTTAGCATAGCTAAAAATTACCTTAGCGATCAGTGGCGTAGCTAACAAGTAAGATTTTGTTCTGGAGTTATCTGGGAGGATACTACAATATTCTTATTTGATGTTATATAAATGCATATTGTTAAGAAACAGACGATTAAAAACAAAAAATCTTTAAAACTAAGTTTTAAGTATATTTAAACCGTTTTATTTTACAACACAATTCATATTTAGATTTATTTAGAGAAACTCTAACGATTTGATGACAATTTTTTTTTTTTTTTCGGAAAAGCTATATTTCTTTAAAATTTTTAGTGCAGAGTTTTTCTGCCTGTTCACACGATTAACTGTTCGTGTGCTAACAGAAAAATTCTAGTCGAATTAATCTGAATAACGAATAATTTATTAGAAACGAAATGGTTGTTCTCGTATTAGAACGTATCGAAAAATAACGTGTTCAATCCGTTAAGATCCCAAATAACGCACAATATCTAGCCGATGGGGCATCCCCTTTTACAAATTAATAGGGAAAGAGTACAATGAATCTCCGGGGAAACTGTCCAACCCCCTAGTTCGACCCTAGGGGGTCACATCCCAACGATTAAAGGGTCGATTAAACGCATTCTACAAGTCTTTCACGCTTCTTTCCACGGGAGTTTTTTGTGTCCATTCAGCTAGTCTCTTGTGTCCTGACCCCCGATGGTCATCATTGTTGTTAGGTGCGGGGTGGTTTTAAAAAGGTTTTGTTCGCTACAGACTCTGTTTACTAAGCATGTCAACACGTGATGTCCATCAATCCAAAGACGGCCTTCCAGGTAGGGGGCCTTGTTGCCATCTCAAAGAGCACTCGAGTCTAGAGGAAGGAATTCTTTTGCTCGATTGTTATTCTCGGTTTTGGCACTTAGCGAAGACGTCGAAAATCGGAATTACTAATACTTTGCCATAACGGTTTAATCACTTTAACTCTATTCGTTTTTCGTCGCCAATATCGAATTTTTATCTTCTCGTTCGATAATTACTGATCATTTTAAGCCTTTCTCTATTATATTTAAACGGGTTTTTAAACCGAACAAAGGTTAAAATGACAGCCTTACCATTTCGCTATTCATTCCGCTCGCCAAAAGAGAAATTTTGTCAAAAGACTTCTGTAACGTCCCATCTGTCAAACTCGTCCGCTTTTTGTTGACCTTTTCCTTGAAAATTACCTTTCATTACTCCCAGAGCGAAGAGGAAGAAGGAATTAGATAACAGACCACGTGACACCCGCTCTTGTTGTCTTATTACACGTCACAGTTTAATACAATCGATCTCTTGGATAAAATCTTCAGACCAGATTTATAAGGACTTCTTTTATTATAACAGATAACATTCATACAATACTTATGCTTTTAAAAACTAAAATACATTCTAGAATACCCACAATTCCAAGATGGAAGACATGTTTCTGGTGTGTTCCGCCTATTAAAACACCATACCATGGTTTAAAGTAATTTTTTTAAACTAATAATTAGACGATTAATTTTCGATTTTTTTCGTGTTTTATTATTTTTTAGGTAGTTTATTCAATTGTGAAATAAATAGAAAACTAAATTTACTTTGAATTTATAAATAAATATGTTTTTTTACGTTCCTTTTTCTTTTAAAAGAGATTTATAAAAACACTTTTTTTATACTGTTTTAAACAGAACTTTTTTCCTTTCTTAACCTTCCTAATTTATGTACGTGTCGTAGTTTAAAACATAAATTTTGAGCAACAGAATTACCCGTCCCGACTGAATATATTGTACACTTTTTTTTTATAAAGATAAACCTAGAAAAACGAAGATGGAACATTTGCCACTCCGTTTCCTTCGGCTTTGCTTCTTCTCTGAGCGAAACAATCGCTTGAATGATCGGAATTTTGAGCGCTCTCAGCTCCCGTCTGTTGCAACTTATCCTCCCTTTCCGTAGTCGAATCAGCTTCTTTTAATTTTTCCGCCGCTTCCAACGATTTGCGATGCATTCCTGAAAGTATCGATCGAATTATCCAAATCAGTAGACCTACAACAACTAATAACATATATATTTTTTAAATATGTATACATTGTCTTTAGGTTGACAGATCTAATCGATAAGCGTTAAAAACACACCTTTCTCCAGTTTTAAGTGTTTTTTTTTACAATTGTCACAATAAAAGAAAACGACTAACGAAACTATAGTACAATAGAGCGAACGGGATACGCTAGATTCCATATTTTTCTGCTGTGTTGTAATTAGAAAACTCGAGATGTACCTAGTAACCAAGGTGCGCAAGAAGTGGAATTCCCATCCTTGTTCTTCAGTATAGTCTCTGGTAGTGGTAACGAATGTCGTACCATGGCACCGTAGAGACCGTATTCGGCCATGATCGTGCTCTTGCCCCAACATTTTTCCGTCTTCCTCCATTTTGCTCTTCTGTTTTGAAACCACACCTGCAAAGACGTGACGATAATTAATTGAGTTTTCCGAAATTAAGCAAAGCGCCTTATTTCAATAACGCGCCAATTCTATATCCGGCTCGAACAATGGCCAGTTTATAATTTTATCGAATAATCTTTAGTGAAATTCGATAACTCCGTTTCGCTCAGTTATATAACAAATAGATAAGAGACGTAAGTTGTTATTATTATTATTATTATTTAAACAAACATATAAACCTGTATTCTGTCTTCGGGCAAATCTGTTTTCAGAGATAACATTTCTCGAGCGTACACGTCCGGATAATGAGCTTCCTTGAAGGCCTTTTCCAACTCTTCCAATTGATAACTAGTAAATATTGTTCTGAAAACAGAGCGAAAAATCCTATTTTAGTAAATGTCGAGCGGGAAAATGTCAATCTAATCAATTCATTGACACAAGACAGTCGCCGTGTTGACAATTTTGTCAAATCCTGACGAGAGAGAGCGATTTGTTGACTCAAACACTCAAGAACTAATTTCGGAGTCGGAACCGAAATTTTTAATGTTTTTTAAGTTGGAATTTTTGTTGCCGTGTTGCTTATCAAATCGAATTAAGAATTTCACAACGAATTATTTTCGAAATAATTGTAAAAATAAGTTAACTCTTGCTTGATGCTTTCAGTTCATGAATTAAATCAATATATATATATATAATTTTTAATCTATCTACTAACCATCGAGTAAGTATACTTTAGCATAGCTAAAAATTACCTTAGCGATCAGTGGCGTAGCTAACAAGTAAGATTTTGTTCTGGAGTTATCTGGGAGGATGAAGTAAAAAGTATACTCATAATGAAGAAAAATTAAGCGTACCATAAAGTACCGTTTATTTATAAACAATATCCATTGCAATTCTAATACAACTTACAGTAGGAATTCAAATGTTCTAGATTTTTTTTCAGTTTAAGTTTTATTCATAAAGCCTCTGAGGGAACCTTATCCACATCACTCTCGTAATTGTTAGCGATTGTTAAAAAATCTACATTTTGATCAATATAATACTATAGACTTGCCATCGAACCTACGTAATATCCCACGTTGTAAGGCGGAATTTACTTTTAAAACAGATAAATCTTTAACATCAAAGCTTTGGTAACAGTGATGGTTTTAATCTGTTAGGATTGCTTGTTTGTAAAATATGTAGCCTTATATTTTTCAATACAACTTAAAAAACTGAATGCTTAGAATACACTTGCCTGTGCCTTCTCTTCTTCTTCTTCTTAGTCACATTTTGCTCCTCGGCCGAGTAAGATTTATTGTTAAAATCGGAGAGAAGCCCTAAATCAATACATAACAAAGCATAACTAAGTTGGAATAATACGGAATAAGTAAATGATAAAATTTATTATAATTTATAAAGGAAATTAATTGCGACTAAAAATGAAAATTATCTAACGCGTAAAGTAATTTACATGAAAAGAGTATAATGAAGCATTAATGCCTTATTAAACCCGGTCAGTTAATCCTTTTACGTTAAAATTACTCGACAAGTAAAAATCCCGTTAATTTTCCCGAAACAAAAGTAAAAAGAATTTAATGGTTAATCTATATTAAACAAAAGCTAGAAGGGAGAACGGAGACGGAGGTATTAGACTAACTCTCCCTCTAACGTGAAGTATGTAAAATCCTCTAAAAACCTCCGTTCGTGATTAACTATCTTCTTAATCTGTACGGGCTACTTGACAGAACGCGCTTGCGCTTTACACGGCAGATGGCTCCTCCCGACATGGGAAAAACACCAAATCTGTTTGGCGATTCAACCATGTGTAAAATGACTTACATTTTAATTCGGCTGCTTAAAGGCTTAAGGAGGTAGTCAATCCGGAATTCAATTACTTGGGTGAAAGGCGATCAATACTATTTTCCAGGCCAAAGGTAGGATGCGCTAAGCAGAGTTTTGCCTGATTCTCTCTCTTCTCTCCATCTCTGTCTATCCGACGTATACTAGTCTAGTAGTATGTTTTGGGAGGGCCAAGAAATTGTTTGTTTTTTTTTACCCCCACAGAAATATGAGTCCGGAGTTTAGTTGTTGTCAAATCAGCTTTGAAGGAAATTTTCTGTGTGCGCGTTAGCAAACTCGTGATGGTGTCATGTGACGTGGGATAATTAAAAGTTTTTCGCAGATAATTCAACTCCATCTTCCCTGTCATAAGACGATGTTACGCTAGACGCCTCTTCGCTTCTCAAATTTGTGATTAAAAGTAAATCCAAGAGAAAGTTTTGCATGCACTTTTAAAGACTGCCAAGTAATATGATGACGTCGAGAAATTTAATTCTTTCTTATCTTGCTGATAAAGTTTATTTTAATTTGTTGAATTTTTATTTATATATTTTTCTTACGAAGCGAGAGAGTTTTAAAATTACTATTATTGTTGTTATTACTTTTTTCCCCAACGATGGAAAATATATATATAAACTTATAGAATTTTATAAAGATACTCGCTATTGACTGGCATTTTTTTTTAAAGCTGCGGAATTCGAATAACCTTGACTACCCAGAGAGATGATCAATCCCACCCTATGTCAACACTTGGCCCAGTGTGACCTTTGATCCCGACCACAGGTGTGACAAGATAATGTTGACAATAACGTAACTCTTGACACGAAGAGCATAGTTACATCACCTCGATTGCCAATCACTCTTCGGTATCTTCGAACAATTGTTTGTTACATTTCTCGAAAAAAAAAATTAAAAAATAAAGTAATACTAACGCGTGGTCCCTTAATAATGGTTTAACTTGAATAAATGATGAAGAGAAACTTATTGAAATAATAAATTTGTTTATAGTGAATAAGTTAGATTACAAAAATTATAATGAAAATTAATGCATATTATTTTATTATTATAGAATCTAAAAAGTAGTAGTAATAAAACTAGACTAATAAAGATCTTATTCCTAAATTTAAAAAAAAATTATAATTTAACTTCTTACATGTTTAGATATAATTTTACTTTAAAATATTGTATGCTACAATTTTTTAATTGCCATTAAATAAACTATAAAACACGAAAATTAAGCCAAATTTATTGAGAATATTTTAACCAGTACTATAATTTTCTATATAAAATTAATACATCACGACAAAATAACAGATATTCTAATATATGTAGTCTACTGTATTAGAAACTATAAAATCTTACATTAAATTCTTTTTAAGTAATTAGGAAAGTAAGATTGAAAGAAAGTCTTCATATTTTATCAGTTTAATAACAACTTCTACATTATTATTATTTTTAACAACCAATAGACAACATTAGCTGTAGGCCGTAATTATCTGTAAACACGAAATATTTCCATACGTAAAAATGATAAAAACTATATAACGAAGTTTCTATCGAAAGCATTAGGCCAATGTCACAACAAGCTGCAGGAGGATTATTCGCTCTTCACGTTCAGAATCAATCTCGGGCCCGCTTTCCACTTACCTAACTGGTTTAGTTATGACTAATGCAAACATTGTAGAAAATCCCGAAGGATGTAGAAGCCTGGAACGAGTACACTCGGCCTTTAAGCTTCTTTCTAACTTTAAAAATCAAACTTGGCCCCAAGAATGTCTCTAGATTAGTTCAATGATCGATTATTAACTAACTCGAACACTCGGATAGTATTTGTCGTAATATCCTAAAAAGGAAAAAAAAATCGACTCTGTTCTCGGAATTCTGATTTTATCTGGCGTTAAAAAACGGGAAATTATTTAATAATAATAAAACAATTCGTTAATGGTGATTCGTGCATTGCGATATTTAGGCTTAATTAACAATAGAAGAATACACTAATCGGGAGAATAAATATGGTAATAATATAAATTTAATCATTGTTATATTAATTAGAAATGGCATTATATTAATCCTTTTGAAAGTCTTCCATAAGTCTCTTCTATGTTTAGATATTAATTTTTAAGTCTTTTAAGTGTAGTCTTACATCAATTTTGACAAAATGTATAAAAAAAATTATGGATAAAATGTTAATTTTTCGATTAAATAATTAATTTACAAGTTGAAACAATGCATTTGAATTATAAAAAATTAATAAGTTTATTAGTTTAGACATTTGTAAAATTTAAATTAATTTAACGTTACGACCGAAAAACATATTAGCAGAAAATGAAAGGATAATTAGAGAGCGAATTTCTTTTTAATTGAAAAAAATAAANTTTTTCTGTACTATATTAAAAACTAAAATTTATTTGTTTGTAAGCTTAAAATAGATTTTTATTAACCATATATTATTAAAAATGCATTAATAAATAAAATACAGAACCAGGAATGGTAATTTATGGTTTAGCCTAGTGACAAGTAGATTCGGAGACAAGTAAATTCGACTTACGTCGTTTTTCGACTTACGTCGTTCTCCTGGAACCAATTACTGACGTAAGGCGAGGTATACCTGTACATTTGAATTATAAAAAATTACTTGTATTTTATTGTTCAACATCATAACAGAAAATATGTATAAATATGTTATATCTATATTTAAATTTGAATTAAGTAGATCTTCGACTTACGTCGTTCTCCTGGAACCAATTACTGACGTAAGGCGAGGTATACCTGTGCATTTGAATTATAAAAAATTAATAAGTTTATTAGTTTAGACATTTGTAAAATTTAAATTAATTTTTCCTGTTATTTGTTAAGTCTGTAAAGTGCCGACGAATTAATTTTTGTCTATTGTTAAAAATTCCGCTCGTAAACAATTTCTTATAGGTTTTACTTCGAAAAATTTCATAGCAAATTACAAAATCAGGCAATATTTATGTAATGTGTTGAATCTGAACGTATTTATTTATGCTAATCTAAAAAAAAGTTATTTTTAGAAATTCGATCCATTTAGTAAAGAATCATTATCATAATTTTACAATAATCTAAAGGGGTTTTTCCATCAAAATATTTTATAGTAATTAGTTTTCGGCTGTTTAAACTTACCCGAGTAATGTAGGTCCTGCGAATACGAATAATCGTCTTGTAATCTTTCCGCAGCCCAATCATAATCTATAAAAATAAACATAAACCAAACCAAAAATAATGAAAGTAAAATAAAATAAAAATATATGCAAAATTAAAAAAAAATTCTAATGCTGGTGATTTTAATGGAGTATTTCATAACTTAAAATTTTTTGTAATTAGATCACGAAGTAATTATTACGTTCTACTGTTGAAATAAATGATTAAAAACAAGCGTAAAATAGATCTAAATCTTAGAAAATAAAAAAAAAATAAATTTTAATTGTTACAGATATTTACTAATATCTCTGATATAAACAGTGCTAAGTCTAAGCTTCTTAACTGAAGTTTTAACAGTAGAACGTAGAACCTAAAACATGGAGTAAGTTTCTCAAAATTTAATAAGTTTGTTTTATTAGCTTATTTTTTAATGGAATTCTTTCTGTCAATAATAATTTAATAGAAAAGCCTTACTGTTTGATTTCAATTGTTTTAAATCCACTTCTTATTTGTTATTAGCAATAAATATATGTCGACTCTTCTTGATCTGTTTATAATGATAATCTCCAAAGAAAAACAGTTAGGCCAACATTTTTCTTTTACAAGATTCTATGGAAATTAAGAAAAAATAGGCTTTTTTCAAACATAAACAGGATCCTTATTTTTAAATTAAAGGAGCATAATTTTTAAAATTATGCTAAAGTTTTATGACTATAAATTCGCTGTTTTTAAGTTTTAGCGGCTGGTCATCCTTTTCCCCGTGTAGATAACCTAGGCAAAATAATTCTCTGAATATTTTTTTAAATGATTATTTCACTTTAATTCAAATGAATTCAGAGAAAATAGACCAAACCTTTAAGTTTAGAGGATGAAATTACATAGAAAACACAAATCTAAAAATTCGTGAAATGAAAATTTTATACAGTACACATTTCAATTTAATATAATTTAGAAGCTCTTCCCTCTCGTTAGAAAATCAAATTATAAACTTAATTACATATTAAAAAGAGAATAATCAAATGAATTAATTTAAACGTAACTTCAATAATTAATTGATTATTAAATCTGTTTCATATTTAAGACATTGACGGAAAATTTCGCGAGAAACACGTATAAATCAAGTCTTGGGTAAAGCTAATGCGAATAAAATAGATGTTAGATTATTTACACGAGATTAAATCATGTTTATGTAGAGAAATATCGAATAAATTTCAAAAAAATCTTATCCGCAGAAGGCAATTTATTCGACTATAAAGAAACGTAAGAGGTGCGGATTCTTATAACAGCATATTATTGTCATCCATCTATCTAAACGAGATTATAGCAACCAACTTGGAAATATTTTTCGGCAAACGTCTTAAGAGTTGTCCAAATCATTTTTTGAGCGATTTAACTTCAAGAGAAAATATATTTTTTTCTTCTTCTTCATCTTTAATCTCAATCTTTTCCGATTTAAATCTGAGGATTTTTTTCTTTCTTTCTTCGATTCTTTCACTATCCTATCTCTAACAATATCCTACTAACAACAGAGAATAATAATTTAAACATGTATTTTTCATTACTATAATTAATTGTAGTTTCGAGTTAGCCTGTAGAATTGGCCTTCCTAATTTTTAAAGGTCGAGTTGGGCCCGAATTAAAATGTCCCATCTGATCCTACAATTAATAATCTATTTAAATCGTTTAAATTCGGAGAAAGTTTTTCTTTTTTAAAAAAAGTGCTTTATTTTATTACGGAAACGAATAATTTAAAATTTACTCTAAAAATTTATAATGGTTTTATAGTGTTTGTAGGTTCGGGTTTAAGTCAACGACGACTAATGATTATACGTAACGACAAATTTTTATTAGATTAAATCGTGTAAATTTAATTATTCATAATTAGAGACTAATTCGACAGGAACGTCTGGAATACAGTAAAAGCACAGAGGAGGAGGTCCATAACAAAACATTATACCGTGTTTTCCATTTTTAGGAACACATTTATTTATTTATTGGATCGTGTCATTTTCGCTAAAATCTATGGAAACGTATACCCAGATCTCACCAAAATTTAGCGTGTAGTACACTAATTCATAAGAATATAGTACTACACATTATAAAATTCAGTGTATCAGTTTAGCTTTTCCCGAAAAAATGGTTTATGGTGGAAATGCACATTTTTTTTTTCCTTTTTTGGTCTGAATCTCCTCGGTTTGTATTAAACTATTGATAGATAATTTTGTGTCTTTATAGTCTCGAAATTTTCGGGAGAAAATGTACACCCGAAAGTAATCGTTCTGTGTTGTTATTTTCTGTATTTCTCTCTAATCTCGAGATTTAACTTTTTAAAAAATATAGGCTATATATATAAACGTGTTGGATTACTTTAAATATGCTAAATTTTTTGGTAGTTTTTCGGGTCTTTTTTACCGATTTTACCACCGATCAATTTATCGTTTGCGGATGAGATTTTTGACTTTCTTACCTGTCCTAGCGTCCGTCTGATGTATGGCCGGACTGGACTGGTCGAAACCAAAGACGGAGGGTGTTAAGGCAGTTAGTCCGGACACGAAAGTAGTCGGTGGACTGAAGTACACTCTTCCAGAATCGGCGTAACAGTGTCCGTCGGCCGTGCTTCTTCCTTGATAACTCTGACTGGTGGCGGGCAGATAAGGAGTCATGGGTAGACAAAGAGAAGAACAACCACCCGTCGACTGTCTGTTGGAGTTCGATTTGGGATCCACCGGAGTCGAACCCAATCCTAACAGTTCCTGAATAGCGAAAGGAGATCGCTGGGTTTGAATGGTTCCATCACACGACGCGCTTCCTTGAGAGATTCGGTTACCGTTAAGCAGATTCATAACTGAAACCATATTTTTTTTAGTCTTTTTTTTACGGGACTTAATTGCTTTTAATGTATAATAATCATGAGTTGTTTATTTTACGTCACTCGCCAGAGGCTCTTCCTTAATTTAACAGTCAAAACTCGAGATTTTTCTTATCGCCACCGAGCGCTGCTCCTTTCCCCTTCTGGACACGCCTTTTCCCGATGATGTCACCGATCGCACCAATCGGAAGATGTTTTACGCGATACGCAACTTACTTCTCCTGCTCTTCTACTCGATAAAGATCATCTTACTTCTCTGACGGGAACGAAACGATTTACAATCGGAAATTGACTGCTCTCTATTTAAATTCCTATCATTTATATATAATAATAATACCCACACCTCGGTCTTCCCGTCACGCCTAAAGGGCGTGGCTACATAAATTTGCCTCTACGATTGGCCGATTTTTCTCGGACTTCGACCAATCGCCACGCAAATATATATATAGATATATATATTTTTTGTTTATCGTCGTAATTCGTTACTGGCGTGCGTACGTTTTCCGTGTGTCTGGTGTCTGTCTTTATTAATAAAAAAAAAAAAATTAAAAAGTAATAAAATTTTAAAGTCGCAAAATAAAATTTGATCCGCTTTTAAAGGAAAATTAAAATAAAATAATAATCCTGCCTTAAACTATATGCTTATTTTTTCTGGATTTAAAAAAAAATTATTTTGAATGATTTTATTTATAACAAAAATAAGTATATAATGATTTGGAATGGTATTGTCTTTAATTATATAGTGAAAGTTGAATAATTTTAATTAATTGTCGAGTAATTTTTACGTATATTTGTTCATTATCATGCATAAATATTGTAGTTTAATATTAATATAATACTACAAAAGTATATAATTTTTACTGCATTCAAATGTAATTAGAAGTGAAAATTTTAAACACAATTAATTATACCAAAGATTTTTATTGGTCTATTCAAAATTTTTTTTTTGTTACGTATGCGCTTTTGTACTTTTATGAATTATTAGAACTTTAATGGAAAAACTGTATACGAGACGAAATTTTACCGGCGCGTACAGCGTTAGAAAGCGGCAAATTAACTTCATCTATGCGTCACAACGGAACGTGACCTTCCATATCTCGCGCTCCTAATTGACTCGATCGCTCGTTAGCCAAAAGCGCCACCTGCCTGAGGTGGCCACGTGCGACATTAACAATTATTCCGGATAAAATGGCGATTTTCTCTTTTCCGTCCCAATTACTCGTTAACTTCTGTCTTTAATTGCGGTGCGTGATATTTCGAAGCTTAATGTGACACATCGGCACATTCTCTGACCAGTTACTTGTTAATTAATCGGATACTGGGAGCGAAAACGGGACGTTGTTAAAAATTACACAAAATTGCTTTGGGCTTGTGCCGGTTCTGTTATTTGTAAAATGTGTAGTCGAGTTGGCTAATGTTATACCCGTAAAAGTGGCTTAACGAATCGTATAAGTTTTTAATATGGGTGGAAAATATTTTACTAGAAAGTCGGATGTATTTACAAGCTTTCTATTGTCTTCCAAATATATCGATTACAATAAAACGTTTTTTAATAATAAAGTTTCTAAACATCGTTTGAACTTTGTTTTTTCATAGATTATCAATATTTTCAGTGGCATATTATCCTTTGGGCAAAAGGGGCAATTGCCTGGGGCCCCAAACCAATCTTTTATAAGAAAATATTCCCCCCCAAAAATTATGAAGTCAACACTGTACAGTACCACTGAATATTTTAATAATGATTATTCTGTATGAAATTTATGGCTAAAATCATTATAATAATCAGAGAAGCTTAGTAATGCAAGTATACTTTTATAGCTTTTATTAAATTTAACAATACATTTTTTTTTAAAACTTATTTACAGTTGTTTTTATTTTTTAAAAATTAAATCAGAAAAATTCATTATAGCATACTTGATGATATAAAATGAAGAAGTTAGGATGAATGATAGCATAATGAGAACTTGTTAAAGATATAAATTTTCTTACTTTAATTTCTATCCTATTAGATAAGTAAAATTGGGGACACAGTTTTTACTTTGTTATCCAACTTTGAAACTCATTTCTTGTAAAATTACAATATTCTGCAATTAAAATAATGAATGAGATCAAAATTAAATGAGGTTACTCACAGGTATCTGAACATAATTACTTTGCAAAATCTAAAAAAAAAGTAAGCAATAAATTTCATTGATTAATGGAATTTCAATAATTAAAAACACTCATTTCATTCAATTAAATGACAAACATTCCTAATGAGATAAGATACCAATAAATGTATTTATTAGTATTTAGAAAAGTCAATTTTATAAAATTACATTAAAATTATTTTTACAAATTTTGAGCTTTGAATTTAATATTTTAAAGAAATTTTATAAATAAATGATTTATTGTATAAAAGATAATTAAAATTATTTTATTTGATTACATTTCCAGTTTATTAAGATCAATTTTTCATCAGTTTACATTGAAAATTTATAAATGTTTATAAAATGGCATTTTATTTATGTTTTGTTAATATTGTAAACTTTATTATTTATATTAAAATGCTATTCTGCCATTTTGTGGGTTTTATAGAATAATTTGGACTAGAATATATATTTTTGTTTTCAATTAACATCTAGTTTATCACTTACATTACACTCCAATAGAATGTACTCAGTATATGAACATTATATATTAAATACTTGAACTATATTTACTTGCAGATTAAATTCTTTCCTATATCATTTTATAACAGCTATCAATATATTATATTAACAAATTTATTGTTATATCCAAAGTGAAACTATTCTATATTTTAAAACAAGATTCAATATTTTTGTTTACTAAATTTTAATATATCAGATGAATTCAAATTGAGCTGTTTTTTATTCTCTTCACAAAGAGGAGAGACTTAAGATTAAGGTGTAAATATATAATATATATAAAATGTTGAATTTATCACAGATAACATTAATAAAAACATTGATATGTTGCTGTTTTCTGTTTAGTTGTTTATAATTTGTTTAAAAAATAACTTTCCAGTTGATAATAGTTAAAATATCAAAAATTGATTTGAAATTAGTTGTAAATAATTATTTGATATTTTAGCTAATTCACATCAGTACAAGTACAAACTCATCACTGTCATAGCATGTGCATCTGCAGAAAATTTTCCAGAGAGCAAAGTTTGGAGACAAATAATTACATCATTAACTTTTTTTGATGGGGTGGTTTTTTTCACAAGTAGATTATAGAATACAGTGTTGCATCAAAGCCTCCCATGGCCAAGGATCTAAAATTACATATCTCAAATCACTGGAATCCATAGGAGGGCAAGTGCCTTGTTTGTCCCCCTCTGCAGATGCCCATGAGTCATAGTATCACTCGTACATATTTCAGTTTTATACAAATGATGGATGGCATTGTATAACCGACTAATAAACAATCCAACAATAGAAAAATATCAAAAAGTAATATACAACATAATATATAAATATAAAAAGTTGAAATATAATTTGTATCTATATAAACTTTTCATAATAAATCAAATTTTAAGTATATGATATAACAATCTTTAATATGATTTTTAAACATTTATAATTGATATAGTATTTAGATACACTTTGAATAGATAAATATATACAGAAAATTTCAATTCTACAATATACAACATTTTTTGTAAATTTTTACAACTAATGTCTATAAAAGTTCATTAGATACTTTAGATTAATTTTGCAGTTAAATATTTCTTCAGACTGATGATGTATTGTGCTTGATTGTTTCCCATTTCTTCAATTAGAAGACTTTCTGAATCAGAAACAGCTAACTATAAGAGAACATGAAAAGAAAAGTTAAAGTTTTATAAATATATAAATAATGAAATAAAAATACATACCTGTTCTAAAAATGTAATGTTGCATTTATTTTTATTTTTCTTAGGAAATTCAACAATCCATCCACTGGGACATACCTAAAAAGATTAAATCAATTTATTAGCTTGTTACATAATTTTCTATTTGCTAAAAAATACTTATTTACTTTTCCTCTAAGAGAATCACTTTGTAAAGGACATATTTTGCTTTCAATTGATTGATATGACAAAATAAATTTGGAATTTTTCTCTAAAACTGTTTGTAATAAACAAAATTCTTGAGATTCTTTCTTCATTAAGGTGACAACTTCATGAAGAGTATGTACTAGAAATAGGATAAAGATTTTATTTGTATCAATGAAGAAAATCATGTCTAAAAAGTAATTAAACATTATTTATTTTCGAATATAGTATTTTAATTTTTTACATAATCAAAATATAACATATATTAGAATGAAAAAATATATAAATACGTTTATATATTTTTTATAACACATAGCTTGTAAAATTAACTTATCAATATAACACAAAAAAAAAGTAAGAAATTCATCAACTTGATTTATATTATATATAAATATAACATAAATCAAGTTAATGAATTTCTGATAATTTAATTATACAAGCTATATATTTATATATAATATAAATTATATACAGGAGTAAAGGAGATCTTTCTAACTTTGCACATGGTGCATGCTTGTTCCAGTGATTCCCTTTTGGTTATTTTACAGTAGCAATTTGTATGTTATGCTAAATCATCTCTGACTATAGAAGATAATGACAACATTGCTGAAATTGATACAAAAAAGTAAGCTTTATTTTGTTAGGGAACATATTCAAAATGACTACCTTCAGTGGCATGACATTATGGATGGCACATAGTGACACCAGGAATGCTATTTCACAGGCCTCTGCTATTGGTATGCTTTTAGATGACTCTCTACAGAAAAAATGCTGGCGATGGAACATAGTAGTGTTGTCCTATCCAGTCGTTGCCAAACTGCTTGAAGAGACATATATGTACTGTACATCTTTCCAGGAATGAGAAGGTGTGCCATTATGCTGGTATCAAAACCTGTAGTTGTATCAGTAATATAATAGTCATATGTCCACTGTTATATTTAGAATGTTTGGATATCAGTCACTATTCAAGGCATCATCAATTTGGTTTCATGAATATGAAATCAAAAAGTTTGTCACTCCAAATTCCATTCTCACATTGAGAGTAAAACATGTGTCATGTATGTTTGTGCATTGTGGAATATACTCTGCCCAATGATGCACATTGTGATGATTATACTTTCCCTTCTAAGAAAACAGTGCTTCATCAGTCTGTAAAATGTGATGAACTTGTGGTTCAATATCATCCTATAAATTTAACATGTTACACTGATTTTGAGTGGTGTAGCAACAATTGCTATGTAGCATTCTTTGCATGTTGTGCTAGTTACAGATAGCATCAGATTGGATACATGTCATGGCAATGTGATATCCATTGTATTTGTGTCCACTGCAATTGACAACCTAACCCAGGAGTGCCAACAGTTTTTGCCCCTGGGCCGAATTGGAAAGTAAACTTTTTTCATGGGCTGAACCAGAGGCTGTCCTAGGAAGATTTTGAGGTGGTGCGAGGTCTCATTGTGGTGTCACCCCGTAAAGACTAAATTGTACATAGAGATTACAGAAACATTTTTCACATTATCATGCTTTATCAATGTTCTATGCTGTACTTAGAGTTAATCCTCCATTACAAATATCTAAACTGTACAGCAAGTTGTTGACATTTTTCTTTTTTTAGGAGTTAGAATTTTCACCTACCTATTCTGACTTGAGTAGCTAATATTGAAAGATTAATCGCAGGACACATAATAAATCCATTATACGAGCCACATGTTGGCCATGCCTGACCTAACCTAATCAATTTCCAAACAATACACTGGACTTTTACTGAGCTGAATTATGGCTACTTTAATTATAGAAACAAAGCAATGTGGTTTAACTGTCTACCTCTAAGCACAATTTCATAAACTTCTTCCAGAATAATAAATTTAAGTATTAAATGTGGTATGGTTATATCTAAATTAATCAGATGGGTCAGGATAAAATAACTGGTAACACAGCTAGCAGGAGTTGCAAGTGCAAGTTTGCTTCAGGTTGATCTTTTCTTCCAGAATATTCTAAATTTAAAATTATTATAAGATTGCTTTGTTTCTGATCATTAAAATAGCCATTTGTTTAAAGGTACAGTAGCTGGTTAAGCTGCCATAATTCAGCCTGATTAAAAATCTGGAAGTTGTAATTTATATAACCTAACCAATGTTGGAAAGATCTCTCAGTGGACATCCTGTGCATAGTATCAATCATCCAAAACAATAAAAAATGCAGTAATGACAATAACTGAATATTCTAATAGTTTGTTTTTAATAGTATGTGACAAAATATTTATCTCGTGGTGTTATTTAATAACACCGTGAGACAAATATTTTACATTTTATTAGTTATTAAAATTGATTCTCAAATATGTAGGCTTTTTCTTTTTTTCAAGCTCTGATGGTCCATAAAAAAAAGTGTAAATAACAAAATTAATTTATTACCAAAATTTAGGTACAAACATGATTACTTTTTGGCATAATCACTGTGAAGGTTGAGGAATTTGTCATATCTGTGGACGAGCTTTTCCATCTCATTGTCATAGAATGTTGCTGCCAATGACTTGAGATGGACCCTAACATTGTTTTGAAGATCGTCACTAGTCTCGAATCTCTGCCCTCCTAGCCACTTTTTCTGTTCAGGAAAGAGGTGGAAGTGATTCGGTGCTAAATCGGGGCTATATGCTGGATGTTTAAAGGTGGTGAAGACTTCCACTTCTTTCCTGAACTGAAAACGTGGCTAGCAGGGTAGAGGTTTGAGACTAATGACGATCTTCAAAAGAACGTTGTTGAGGCCATCTCAATTCACTGGCAGCAACATTCTATGACAAGGGGATGGAAAAACTTGTCCACAGATATGACAAATTCCTCAATCTTCATGGTGATTAGGTACAAACATGGTTACTTTTTGGCATAACGTTTGGTTAATAATAAATGGCGGATTGTTCCTTGCCATTTATTTGTCGTTTTTTTGGCTTGTAGAATCCTCGAAGTTGGAAATAGAAAGAGTATAATTTTACTTGTTTTTAACTAAAAATTTTTTATTTTTAGTGTGTTACACTTGTCTTTTTTTTAAATGGACCATCGGAACTTGAAAAGAAAACTACCCTCGTAATTTAATTATTTAAACAATTCATATTTAATATTATCATAATACAGGGTGTGTACTAAAAAGCAACCCAGGCTAATAGCTTAGAAAGAACTGTCAGATTCATGTAAACAATGTTTGCTCTCATACATTATTGAGCATGGGTTATTCATTGATGCATTAGTGAATTTTCCCATTCTCTAAGGAAGAGGAGCTAAAATTACCATGTTTCCAATTGTAAAGTTGTAGAGCAGATCAAAATTAGTACAGTCCAGATTTTGCTCAATTAAAAAAAAAGGATAGAGGACATGCTTTGTACTCCTGTACAGTTAAAGGGTTGTGTAAATTTGTTTTCCCTGTAATGCTGAGCCGCTTTGTACATGTTTGCTTCTCAAGCTTTAAATAATGCATGATAAAGTTGTCACTGAAGGATATGTTTTGGTTTCACAAAAGATCTCACAGGAAAAAGATTATAATTTGGAAGTTAGCATTTTATTGCAGAAATTACTTAAAGCTTGAGAAACAAATACTTACAAAGCAGCTCAGCACTACAGGGAAGTCTAACTTACTCCTGGACATTTAAAGAATTGTGTATATGGCACATTCTCTTTTTGCTCAATTAGAAAAGGATAATGTGAATTTTTCTAATTTTAATGTGCTGTACAACTTTACAATTGGAAGTGATATTCTATCTGAAATAGGCCCTGAGATAATTTTAGTCCCTGTTTTTTGGACGGTATGGGAAATTCACTAATGCTTGATGATAAATGAAAGTGAGCATTGTTTACATGGACTTGACAGTTCTTTCTGATCCAAGATCACTTTCTGGGAGACACCCTGTATAATTTTGAAAATTATAAATAAGAATTGTTTATAATTTTGTTAGGAATGACAATATCTGTGTTTAAAATATATGTTCTATTCTAGGTTGATTTCAAATTTTTATCACCATCAGGATTCAGACGATTTAATTAAGGAAGAAAAAAAATGTCTTGATTTGCTGCTATTTGAGATAAAAAGATCCCATTCTGGTTAAAATTTTAACTCTACAAGAAACTTGAAAAATTTTATTGTACTGTACATTAAATTAAAGAGTTGTAATATATGTTTTAACCAGCAAATAAGCCTGGCGTTGCCCAGGCAAAAAAACATGACTAATAAAAATGCAAGACTACATATAAATAAACATAGTAAAAAAGTGTATATATTTTATTTTTTGGAGTCTCCAGAACAAATTAATCAAAGTCCCATAAAAACCTATGGTAAATCGATAATTGATTAACGAACAAAGTCTTGGAACAGATTATGTTCGTTAACCGATCACCCACTGTATTGGAAAAAATGCCTGAACAGACATACATTCAAAAATACGCTAAATGCATGCCTGGATTTAAAGATCGTGCTACCCTTTTATTAAGTGGAAATGTCACTGGTTATAATATTGAAGCCGTTTATGGTATATCATTTCCAAAACTCTAAGAGTCTTCAAGGGAATCAGTAAGGACACATTACCACTATATTATCATGCCAATAAGAAGGCGTGGATGACACAATGCCTTTTTGAAGACTGGTTTAACAACTACTTTGTTGCAGAAGTAAAGAAATATTGTGATGAAAAAGACATTGCTTTTAAAATTGTATTGCTTCTTGACAATGCTCCAGGTCACCCTCTACACTTAGGAGAGTCCCATCCAAACAGGTGATAAAGAAACCACTTTTATAATACCACAAGCATACTACAGCTGATGGATCAAGGGTGTATTGCTAACTTCAAAGTGCATTATTTAAGAATCAATTTTACCCAAGCAATTGTGGGAACTGAGAAAGATCAGACATTGAGAGAATTTTGGAAAAATTATAAAAATTTTCATGCAATAAAGAATATATCAGAAAAATGGTCCAATGTAACAATGAATTGTATGAATGGCATATGGAACAAACTATTAAAAAGGTTTAATAACAATATGAACTTTAACTATGTCTTCTATTTCCTCTTCTCTATTAATGTTATTGTACAATTTGCTCAACAATTAAATCTGGAAGTTGATAATGAAGATGTAAATCAACTTTTGGAAAATAATGTAGAGGAACTCACAAACGAAGACCTGATTGAGATTGAGGAATGAGTTGCAGATAAAAATGTAATGGAGCTAAAAGAACTGGATGAACACGAAGAATCACCCAAAAAATTTGTGTCAAAAGAAATGGGGCAATTATAAAATTTGAAAATATGGACTCAGACAACAATAGATTTTTGAAGGTACAATGCACCAAGCACTTGCCTGTTATAATGAAATTTATAACGAAAAAAAACAACAAACTGTCCAAACAAAATTGGACTTGTTTATAAAAACAAAAAGCATTACTACTACACTTGCTGATAATCCAGAATAATGCTTATATATAGTTTACAATTAAAAATCAGAAATGAAAGCTATTAATTTTGATGTACATATGTCTATTATAATTATATTTATTTTTGTATGAAATTCGACTTACGACAGGGTTCAGTTCTGCAACTTCGTACATAAGTCAAGAAGTGACTTTATATAACAACTTTTTTGTGTGTAACCTTGTATAAACTACTGTAAGGTCTCGTTTTATGCGGATTTTTTTTATGCGATTTTGAAGTTGTGCGGTTTGTATTTCATCCAAAATTTTTTTGGACAAACATACATATAGGCTTGTTTAGGAAGCCCGCGTATAGACAGTCTCCAAAAATCGTGGGACGCTCAAAGCTCACTCCATTTGTTCCACTGACATATAACGTTTATGGATGTAAAGGACAGCTAGATCTACCTTAATCGCTTTAGTTCCTAGCAATTTTTGATATAAATGTAATTAAACATAAAAAATACTTAAAACTGAAAAAAACGAAAGAAATGCGTTAATTTTGAAGAAAAAGCTTCAAAGTTTAACTTCCTTTGTCTCGCCCTTCTGTGAAATTTAACACCGATGAGTCATTGTTTACACATCTGGATGACCTTGAACACAGCTGGAGTTGGATTTCCCGGGGCATTATCATAAACGTTGCGGGAGGACAAGGGTTTAGAGTAGGGTGAACACTAGCTGGCCGTATATTTTTTAATATTTTAAAAAAATTTGGAGACTTAAAAAACATTCCAAAAATTCAAAAAAAATGTAAAACTATATTACTTTTCAATAAAATTAACTGAATTAAGTTTGAATACAAGTTTATTTTACGCTTTTATATGAATTTCTTTCAGACATTCGAAGTAATTTATTAAGCAGCATATTTCTTTTAATTTCTGCAAACTTTTTTTATGCGGTTTTAAGTTAATTTTAACTCTTTGTTTTGGTTTTATGCAATTTTAGAAAATTACGGAACGTATCCCTACTTTTTCAAGGCAAGTAAAGTCTTTTTTTATGCGAATTTTTTTTTTATGCGCTTTTCTGTAGAACGTATCCACCGCATAAAACGAGACCTTACAGTACTCTTCTTGTTTCTGAAAATGGCAAATCACCTGAAAAATCTGCATACTTTTTTTTCTTCTGGTGCTCCCAATAAAAGCAGTTTATTTAATAATAGGTTATACACTTCAACCCAGTTTCATGTAAAAATTACATAACTTGTTTCAGATTATCTAAACTATATTTTAACATATATTATTATTGTTTCATAGTCAAAATCAAATCATCTGATATATTTAAAAACAAGAAATGATCTGTTCATTTTTAGATGAAAATTATCTATATTTTATTAATTATATTTCAAAATATTATAAATATTAAAACTATGTAACAATTATAATTAATTCAAATCATTCTTGAATGAAAATTGTCATTTTTTTTAATGTGAGAAATGATGTTCATCCCATGATAAAAATATTCATTTTTATCATGGGATCAACTATCTGAATTAAAAGATGAAATAAAATTTCATCTTTTAATTCAGATAGTTGTTGCTTTTAATAAAATCCTGAAATTTACCTGATATTAAACATTTCTGTCTACTTGAAAATCATCTTATGCTTAAAATTACATTTATATAAGGTACAACAAGTATCTAATACTCACTGATTTTTTGCATACTTGATAAATTTTGGACAACATTTATTTTCTGTAAAAAAGTGCTTTTATTAAATGATGAACAAAAGATAAAATTATTTAATTATTTTTATATATTTTAAAAATTGCAGTAATACAAAATAGAATAAATAATAATTTCTGCCCTATAATGTAAGTTTGATATGAAAAATCTTATACATAATTTTTCTACAAGAATTCCTTATCAATTATTAGATTATGTATATAGATATTATAAAACAAGATCTATACAGAAATATTTTATTGTTACTGATACACATAGGTGCAGGATACATCCAATTGCAAGAATGATGCTAGGGAGAAATTTACAGTAGAAAACATGATACTCTATTTTTTGCAGCTATTGCCATATCTCTGTTAAGCTCAAAGATGTTAATTGGGAAAATCTGCCAAAACTCAAGGAAATCACATGTTTTAAAAGTAAAACTGTGTGTTTGTTTATTTTATTTCTGATCAGTTCAGTCACTTGTTACATTGTTGCCTAATAACACATTTATGTGTCTAAAGTAAGGATGAGTCGATTGCTCTTACCGAACTATAGTTTCAATTTTTAAGAAAAACTAAAACCAAATTTTAAAAACAGATTTTCTTTTTGCAGTTCTTTTTATTTCAAAAAGCATTTTGACATTATCTAGAGTGAAATTTTGTGTCTGCTTGGATTAAAATGGAATATTCACTTGTTCCGCACACGGTAAATTTACAAATGAATAACATGTGTTTAAAAACTTTTTCAAAATTGTCTTGATTAGCTAAATAGAAGTTTTTTTTATAATTTTATATTTAAACATTATCATCATTTATGTTTCATATTTTTTGTGGATTTATTATAAAATATTTTGACATATTTTGATAATTTATGATGATTTAAACCACAAGTTAAAAATTTTTACATTTTAAGTTACATTTAAATTAACTAAATTTGCAATGCTCCAAAAAATTACTGACAAGTCAAACTAGATTGAGGAAGACAGAACAGTCTTGTCACTGATGATAATGTTGTTCAAGTTGATATTTCACAACAATGGTAAAATGAAATCCAGTTGCAGGATTTGCAGCTTTAAAAATCCACAAGAAAATATGGAACATGTTTAGCACTCTTAGTAAAGATAAAGTATACAACTTCTTTTTCTGCAAGAGAATCATCTGTGGTATTGTGTATCTGGATATATTGAAAAATTTTCTCATTCCACAGTTGGATGCATGCACTTTCAGCATCATTTTTTTGTATCAAGATGACACACCATCCCATTATCATACAGATGTCTGGGATTTGGGAAACGTTTATTGAGGAAGCTAATAAATCAACTGATCTATTGATTTCCTCAATAAACAGGACTGATAAATATGGGAAAAGGTGGTGGTCATGCTGATACCTAATTGAATTTTTCTTCTGGATTTACATTAAAAATCAATTGTTTATTCCATTCTTTTTTGCAAATCTTGCCAAGCTAAAACCTACAGTTTCACTCATAGTTACCAAAGTAACAACAGATATGCTGCTTCAAGTTTGGCAAGAAATCAAATCCAGATGAGATGTCTGTCATATCATCAATAGTGCTCTCATCAAACCAAAATAACCATTTTAATTAAAACTTCATGTTATATAAACATCAACTCACAAACCCAGTTTATAGTTGCATAGCCGTTTATAATATTTTAGCCAGATAATTCAGCAGTTGTTTGGCTTTAATTATAAATTGAATTTGTGAGATTATGTTTACACACACACAAACAATGCTGTGTGAGTGCTAAAGAGAAGGCCGTGGACACTTAAATCATCTCCAGTCAGTGTTGCAAGTGACCTGTATGGTTATATCTAAATTAATAGTTCTAGAAGTAAAGATTGTTTGGAAGACCAGGTAGCATAACCAGCAATGCATCCACACAGTAAGTGTAAGTGGGAGTTATGGATTCTGATTATGGATTCTGATTCTGAGTTATGGATTATGGATTCTGGATTTATAGATTCTGATTATGGATTATGGATTCTGATTATGAGTTATGGAAAGAAAAATTTTCTTCCAGAAAATTTCTTCCTTCTTTTCTTCCAGAAAATTCTAAATTATATTTATTATAATAATTAAATCTAGTATAAGAAAGAAGCATAGCTGCCTACCGCTAGACAAATTATTTAGTATTTAATTAATTACATAGCCATATTATAGTCCAATAATTTGGCAGTAGTTTGTCTTTATAATTTTGAGTGTATGTAGCACATTTTAATCAGAGCACTTACAGAATTGGTTATTAATTTATAGTGAAATCATTTTGAATCACACTGTATATAAACTGTTGTGTTTTAAACATATTATTTTTTAAAATGAGTAATATATACTCTATTACTAACAATAACATAATACAGAAAATACTTACTTTTACAGTTTCATCATAAATAAATCGACTTAATGGATTACATAATGTCTTCCAAACGGTTGCTGGCTTAACTTGGAGCGTTCCATAGCACAAATAACTTACATTAATAAAACAAATATATATTAAAAGTCAGTTTTTAATTAAATATTATATTTTATAATTATTTTTAAAATAATTTATCATTAAGCTTAATTATTATGTTTATTGCTAAATAAATAAAATACTGAATTATATGGAAATATATTTTAAAATATATCATTCATAAAACCAACACCAACAAATAACAAGAAAATTTACGATTTTTTTCTTATGTGAAATAGACATCCTCAGGTATATACTATGGAGAATATTTAAATCATAATCAATTAATTTCATGTTAATTCCTATTTATTCATTTATTGTTTAAATAATATACATATATTGAAATTTTATCCTGAACATAAAAATCTTAAGGTATTTGAATCACATAATCAGTCTGAACTTTTTAAAAAACATTCTATTTTTGTTAGCCATTTGTTTGATATCGTATATACCTGAGGATGTCTATTTCACATAGATGAAAACATTTGTAAATTTTCCTTTTTTTCTTGTTATTTGCTAGTGTTGGTTTTATGAGTGATACATCTCAACAACTGGTTTGTATAAATATATTAATATTTTAAAATATTACCTGATAATTTTTACGGGCGTATCCTGTACTTTTATCATCATCATCAGATCTTTATGACTTCCATGGCACCTATTAAAATTGAAAAACTTATTCAATTTTAGTGAATGCTACTAGATTCTAGTTTACTATAACTAATTAGTATGTATGATTGTCAGAATTAGGTATGAAAGAATGGAGATGGATTTACATGGACATAGAGTAACGGTAACACGCATTATTCAACAAGGATGTGAACAGGAATAATAAGTATTGCACAGGCGTGCTTACGATTTTGATAATTTATGATGATTTAAACCACAAGTTAAAAATTTTTACATTTTAAGTTACATTTAAATTAACTAAATTTGCAATGCTCCAAAAAATTACTGACAAGTCAAACTAGATTGAGGAAGACAGAACAGTCTTGTCACTGATGATAATGTTGTTCAAGTTGATATTTCACAACAATGGTAAAATGAAATCCAGTTGCAGGATTTGCAGCTTTAAAAATCCACAAGAAAATATGGAACATGTTTAGCACTCTTAGTAAAGATAAAGTATACAACTTCTTTTTCTGCAAGAGAATCATCTGTGGTATTGTGTATCTGGATATATTGAAAAATTTTCTCATTCCACAGTTGGATGCATGCACTTTCAGCATCATTTTTTTGTATCAAGATGACACACCATCCCATTATCATACAGATGTCTGGGATTTGGGAAACGTTTATTGAGGAAGCTAATAAATCAACTGATCTATTGATTTCCTCAATAAACAGGACTGATAAATATGGGAAAAGGTGGTGGTCATGCTGATACCTAATTGAATTTTTCTTCTGGATTTACATTAAAAATCAATTGTTTATTCCATTCTTTTTTGCAAATCTTGCCAAGCTAAAACCTACAGTTGCACTCATAGTTACCAAAGTAACAACAGATATGCTGCTTCAAGTTTGGCAAGAAATCAAATCCAGATGAGATGTCTGTCATATCATCAATAGTGCTCTCATCAAACCAAAATAACCATTTTAATTAAAACTTCATGTTATATAAACATCAACTCACAAACCCAGTTTATAGTTGCATAGCCGTTTATAATATTTTAGCCAGATAATTCAGCAGTTGTTTGGCTTTAATTATAAATTGAATTTGTGAGATTATGTTTACACACACACAAACAATGCTGTGTGAGTGCTAAAGAGAAGGCCGTGGACACTTAAATCATCTCCAGTCAGTGTNATGCAAGATGAGCTTAAAAGTTCATTTCTTACACTCCCATATTGACTATTTTCCCGAAAACTTGGGAGCCTACAGTGAAGAACAGGGTGAAAGATTTCACCAGGATGTCCGTGATATCGAGAGACATTACTAAGGAAAATGGGATGTCAATATGTTAGCTGACTACTGTTGGATGCTCAAACGAAAATTTTTATAATAATAATCGTGATTATTGTGTCGTTAAAAATTATTTCTTTATTTTGTACAAACAAAATAAATATATTGAAAAATATAAAAACGAAAAAAATTATACTTTAGAGGTTAATCTAGTATTAAAAACGTTTGATTCAGCACAACACAGTCTGGCTGGAACGCTTTCAGTTAACCAATGTTTTGGTTGATTGACATTTGGATAACTGACACTCTACTGTACTATTTAAATTCTAATGCTTATAAAGGTACGAAATGGATATGCTGTGTTGTCATCAATGATATAAACAGATGAAAGATATATAAACTCATTTTTTAGCCAAGTTCAGTCTTGTAAGGTTATTTTTGATATGCTTTGACAAAAACAGAACTTTAAAGTTATGGGTATAAAATAAAAGTCATATATTTGATAAATTACATTTAAGCTTAGATAAATAACTTTATTGGAATGAATCTGCAAAGTTTTGCCGTTTCTTCCATCTCGTTTAATAAGTGATGCCAATAATAATTTTTGACAGTGGAATATTTTACTTTTGTTTACCTTAATACCTCATGAAAAAAATTACAAAATTTTAGCTTTTGATATGTATGTTTGTAAAATGACATCATTGAATTTTGAATTTTTCAGTTTGTGAAAAAAAATTCTTAGTGTTCATATAGGCTACCAAACTTTTTACAAAAAATATAACAGATACAATACAAACAATTCCACTGTATGGGAATTATAGATCACTCATCACTTAGATTTAATTAAGGGAAATAACAAATGAAAGAGTATTAATCATGTTTTCTTAACTGAAGGCAATATGAAAACAGAAAAATTTTCATAAATAGATATCTCAGAGATCAGGAACCTAAATTATAATTAAGTGCATTTAAATTATTTTTAAACCAAACTATGCAACTTATTCAGTTAATATGGTATATGTTCTGATATTTTTTAAATATTAGTACTTATTCAATAGTATCTTTGCTTCTTTTTACTGATATAAATATTTTCTCACAATATTATTTTTCTGTAAAAATCCATATTGGTATCTTTGGATTGATCATTTATAACATGATGATGCATCTAATGGCAACTACATCACATAAATTTTGAGTACAAAAAATGTGACAGTACATTGTATAATTCAATTTGGCATAACTACAACATAAAAAGAAACATTTATGTAATTTTATTTGTTATTAATTAAAAATAAATATCTCTCTCCTAATCTAAATGCTATCTTACAATTTGTGAAAAGTTATTAATGTCAATTCATTATTCTATTCATAGGTGAGTCTTCTTTGTTATATTTTTTATGTCCCAAGGTGTAAAAAAGATTTTTCTCTCTCATGTTAAACAAAAGAGCTGGCAGAAAATTTAGATGGATGGGAAAACAATGTTTCTTGGCTTTTGGAAGAAAGAAGTTTCGACAAAGATATTTTGCATTTTGCTGCAATTACATATCACCCTCAATAGTAAGGTAGATGATTTTATTAATAGACTCAATTGCTTAACAGAGTAGATTACAAACACTTCATCCAATGCTCTTAAACTTTGAATTAAGGTTGGAGAAGGTGGAATAAAATTACCCTGACTGATAGGATTGAGTGAGAGCAATTATTTCTTCTGTTCTGATAATCAAAAACAGAATAAATAATAATGTTATAATTGGATTGGAGAATATGGTGACAATGGTTACATTGGAGTTAGTTAAAAAATTTTCTAAGGAGGTTATGGGTTTGCCACTGCTTCAGTATAATAATGTTTATCATATAGCTAGGATAATGAATAAAAAACTAGCATAAATTGACATGCAGTTATTCATCAGTTGGTGTCATTTTATTCCACCTTCTCCAACCTTAATAAAAACCTACCTATAAATTTTATTATTTAAGTATTTTAGATAGTTCTTCCCAAGTTAATTTTCAATATTTTATATTTTGATTGTCTAATGACACAAGTCTGCAAGTAAAAAACTGCATAGAATTTTTATACATTTTTACCAAGTTGAAATCTGTAAGAAAATGAAAAAAATACCAAAAAAATTCCATATCGTCAATTTTTTTTTGTTACACTCAAATTTTTGTTTGTATTTAGTGTAAAATTCCTAGTTAACTTAACATTTAGTATTTTTTTATTTAAAAAATGGCCTTAAAACGAAGACTTCTCACATTAATTCTAACAATTATAGCTGGACTTGGTAATAAATGAATAAAAAATGTTAATGGTTGAAGAGAGTAGTGGTAGGGGTAGGTGGGTTTAGTAGTTTTAGCATTAAGAGTGTTAAATATATCACTGTTGCAAGTTATGTGTTCACAGATAGTGAGTAGGATACCTTACAAGTTTAAATAATCATACATGACTACTTTGATCTGTTTCAAGTCATATCGAACCAAAAAGTGGCGGGCTTGATAAAAGACACCACATGATGGCCATTTATTTATTATAAAAAATAATACAATGGTTATATGACATGAAGTGTTGCTACACAATACAAATACAAAAGTTTATATAACACAAATCATTGTTACACACACAGGTAATGGCAGGAGAGAAATTTAACAAGGAGGAAAATTGCATGATAGTATAGAAACAGGTTAAAAGTTGATAGTGAGTAATATTATTGGTGAGGTTGAGCATGTTTCAACATGTTACCTGAAATACTAGGAATAAATATAAACAACCTGCTGTTGGATTAGGTCATGTTTCAACAAGCTAAATAAGTTCATTATCTCACTGGCCATCTAATGCCACACTCAGTTTATATCCAGCATTCGAACGCTACTGCGCTTGTAGTTTTTATTTCTGGGATATGGCTCACAGAGGTTGTGTAATTTCTCCCGACAGCTTCTGTTATGTTTGTGGTGAATACACAGTGAAAAGTCAACGAAGAAACATAAGTGAATTTGTGAAGAAAGTTTAATTTGCGTATTTCAAATTGAAACTTGGAGATCAAGACAAAGCACATTTTTGGAAACAATGGGAGAAAAGGAAAAAACACATGGGGACTCTTTCAAGAATGTAGTGCATAAGTTTTTGGGAAATACTAAGGACCCTGACTACAAAACCATTGTATAACACATACTGGCAACGTATGAAGCTCGAGGATGCAAGGTGAGCTTAAAAGTTCATTTCTTACACTCCCATATTGACTATTTTCCCGAAAACTTGGGAGCCTACAGTGAAGAACAGGGTGAAAGATTTCACCAGGATGTCCGTGATATCGAGAGACATTACTAAGGAAAATGGGATGTCAATATGTTAGCTGACTACTGTTGGATGCTCAATCAAGAAACCAGAGAAGGAAATCAGAAACAAGTTTGGAGAAGCATCAAAAAGAAGAAGGAAAGGTTTCATAAGAAAAAAGAGTAGACCTAAAATTGTGTATAAATATCAGAAACAATTTGTTGATTAGTTGTAAGAAAATATAATATATTTAGTTCATTGTAATAAATAAGAATTTTTATCAAAAATTTGTTTTTATTTTGCAAAAAACCTTTACGTGATGGGATGTAATGGAAGTTATTTTTAGAATCTGTGATCTTTAAAACATATAATTCAGCAAAAATATTCCATGCAGCTGGAAAAAATTTTTTTTTGCAGACTTGTGTAATATATTGTATTTTTGTGTTATCTCTATTACAGTTTTGTAATTAAAATATAATTCATTATTTATTGTAACCCTTTGATAACCATCTCCTCACATCAAAGGTTTTGTATTTGTGTTATCTCTATTACAGTTTTGTAATTAAAATATAATTCATTATTTATTGTAACCCTTTGATAACCATCTCCTCACATCAAAGGTTTTGTACTTAGGATTCTAAATAATTAATCTGAATACTATTTATGCACTATAATTATTATACGAAGTATAATACAGGGGTGTCAAACTGGCAGCCCCTGATGTGATTTTTCATGGGCCATGGTCAGGATGCTTTGAAATTAAATGAAACAGATTACAGATCAAGATTAACTGATAAACATCTATCATAATGAAGATTGTTCTCAGTCTTTATATCCAGATATTGGAAAACTAGGACGAGGATGATAGCACTGGCAAGTTTCCGATGAAAACAATTAATCTTAGTTTTTTAAATATGTACATTAAATAAAATAAATGTTTAAATAACATTATATAATTGCTACAGTATTTGAATTCACTGAACTACATAATGTGTTTTAGTGTAGTCGTACGCCATATGTTGTATTTATTAAGTTAAGTTAGTTTAGTTATTTCCTGCTATCCTTTGTTCTATTATTCTCTCCCCTTCTAGAACTTTCCTATTTTAATCCCTGTCCCTTGGGTGGGATGACCACTTCCGGGGAACGGAGGAACAAAAGAGGTTCGAATTACCCTGAGGACAAGGAGGACAAGACAAAGGCATTCGAGGACGGTACCGCAAGGAGTACAGACGTGGAGAGAAAACGCTCGAAGATCGCTTAAGACTAACGGAGATATTGGAAGGACAGGAAGAAAGAAGTTCTCATCCGGCAATAGCGCCATAAGAAGTAAGGAAAGGAAGGGTAAAACAGAAGGAGGCGACAACAATTCGAATCAGACGGATTCATCGTTTGTCATCCCACCCAACAACAAAGAATCGTTCGAACACACCGACAAAATATCCCGGGTATTTCATTCTCTATCATATATATATACTCTCCCTTCATTCTTCTACCTTTATTTCTCCCTTCCACTAGTGTTAAGTTAGAATATAAGATTAGTTTGTAGATCGGGCTCTCTTTATTATCACTGTCGGAAACGGAACTATATGTTTTAATTTTATAGTGTCTTAGTATTGATCTTGTATACCGTTTTGTGCATTGTGACGTTGGAAATCCACAATAAATAATTTTCGTGCAAAATTTGTTTCGTTGTATAACTTAATTTTGTCCACATTCTTACATTAGTTGCCCTATCTATATTCCTGCATTCTCACTTCAAATTTACAAATTTTCTTAAAATTATAATGATATGGCCTGCATAAATCTTACCAGTTGCATTAATGGCCTGTTATTTAAATCAGTTTGACACACCTGGTATAATACATATAAAAAGTTAAATTATACAGTAATATTCAAAGTAGCACAATGAGTTAATGTTTAAAAAGTTAACACAAAGGCATTATAAGAATGAAATAGAAGGGATGAATGATGATGCCACCTTACTTGGATTGTGACTTAGTTCAAATGTTTGTGATTAACATATACTATTTTTAGGTTACAAATTTATAGTTTGTAATACTTCAATGATAAATTAAGTATAGAAGTTTTTCATTATTTTGGATAGGTTTATTTAAAAGTTTGAATTTACTTATTGCAGTAAGAAGTTTCTACTAATCTTGAATAGCAGAAAGAATGTACTGAATAGTTTACTGTTTAATATATAATGATCCAAAACAAAATTTTACAAATAATACAGTAATGGTCATAAACAGTTAAATGCATTTAAAAATTATAATTTTTTCCTTTCAATAAAATTTTTTGAATTATATAGTTATAGATGTTTTAATGAAAACTAAATGGCACACATACAGAAAGCTGAAGACCATATATTAATTATTCAAGACTTACATCCATTGGCCTGAGATATTCTTTGACTCATCTTGAGGAATATATGATTTAGAAGTTTTAAATGCGTATTTCACCTGAAAAAGCACGTATTTAAAGAATATTAGAAAATAAAGGTAAAGTAAATTTTAAAAATATTTTTAAATGTAATAATTAACTATAAATTTAAGTCAAACTTTGTTTCATTAAATTTTGCTGTTTGAGCATATTTTAAGGTGTAATTTTGTTTCTGGCATTTCCTCCAGTTTCTAAATACTTAAATTTATTTAGTAATATAAATGCTAATCATACATTAATTAAAAAAAAAGATAAATCATACATTAATTAAAAAAAATATAAAAGATAAATCATACATTAATTAAAAAAAAAGATAATGATTGGTAAAAATAATAATTATTTTTACCAATCATTATCTTTTTTTTTTTCCCTTTTCAAAATGTTAACCTATATACAGTAAGACCTTGTTTAGTGCTTAGGATGCGTTCCTAGATGATAAAGTGCTAAATGATAGTGTTAAATGAGGCCATTTTAACACAGAAAATAAGAAAAGGGAAACACGTGGCCAAAAATAAACAAATTTTACTTTAATTTTAAGTTATTTTTTTATTAATTTGCATAATAATATATGTTACATAACACATAAACATAAGCACACAGAAATATAAAGTTCATTTTTGTGATGAAAGTCTCTTCTGAAATTCTTGATTTTTTTTTTTTGTGATGAACTCATCTAGTGTCATTCGTTAGTTTCTTTTTCTTTCGTTAAGCAAATGTCGGTAGGAGGAGATCACATCCAAAATGCTTTGTCTTGCTTTTGCACTCCTTTCAAAATCTATTCATTTGCAACAGTTTGATCAATGATTTCAGTTATTGTTACCAAAGCTTTACTAAGGAAATATGTAACAAGTTCTTTGGGTTCTTTGTTTTCAGAATCACTATTTTTCTGTTCTGCCAGTTTGTGAAGGTCGTCGTTGGTAGAGCTCTCACCAGAAACCTGCAGTGACTCCTCAATATCATGCTCTTATACATCTCCTATTCCTGCTGCATCAATTAGGTTGACAATTTAGTCAATGATAGACTCTTCTCGTTAAGAATCCTTGGATATCTCTGGCCATACCTTTCACACTCCATTCATGCATTTTTCAGTTAATACTTGCCAGGCGAAATTGATATTGCCTATGGCATCCATGATGATATATTTTTTCCAAAATTGAACAAAAAAAAAATTAGGTAGAGTAAGTACTGTGGCCGTCAGCCATAGTTTTATATATATTTTTGTTAATTTTAGTTAGGCTTAGTATCTCCTCTGTCCTTTTGTCTTAACTGTTCTAGAACTTTCTCCCTTAATCCCTATTCCCTCGGGTGACATCATCGATTCTGTGAAACAATGTCAAGAAGACAAAAGGAGCAATAACCCCCTGGAGAGGAGGCGAGGTGAAAGAAAGGAGAAGTGGCTGCGATTTCGTCGAGAGAGGACGAAAACGAGTGTGGTCCTGACCGAGGGGTCGAGCAAGAAGTAAGAAACCTTGCAATAGAAAACCGAAGGAGGATCATACCCTGATCGCATAGTGAGAGATCAGAGGTATCGGAACCTTGTAAGACGGCTGAATTATAGAGGAACGTAGGGCAATTGCTAAAGAAATCGAGTTCCCCCATGTTCAAGTAACGGCAAGCGGGAAGACCACAAGACAACTTCAGAAAACGTAGACGTTCATAAGAGGAAAGAAAATAAGGTCTGCAGTCATTAAGAATTTCAAGACGGTGAATCATCCGAGACCATGTGGCAGAAAACTCCCGGGTATTTTCTCCTTTATTCTACTACTATCCTTATCTATATTTTATTTCTCCTTCCTTAGTTTGTAAGTAGGTTAAGTTTAGCTATAAGTCGTGTGTCGGTTGCCACAATAGAGGCTTGTTTGTGTAGACGATTATTGTATGTATACGAACCCAATAGTCTGTAGGTTGGAATCATTTTAAAGAACATGTGTTTGATGAATAAAAAAAAATTTTTGTATTTTTACTCGTTTTGTGTGTTTCCTGTCTGCAATAATATATTGCCCTCAAACGAAACTTCACAGTACAATGCTATGATGAATTGCATCTTTTGCTGATTGGTTTGTATTCAAGAATAATCTTATTATATCCGAATCAATGAAATGCAGCAATAATTTGAATAAGCATAAATTTTGAGCTTTTTTTAGGCTTTGAACAGACCACATTATATCGAATCAGTGTTAATCAAGGTCTTACTGTATATTTGTGAGGTTCCAAAAACGGGTTGAAATTAAACAATTATTATTAAAAATTTATTAAAAGGAAAGTAGAACAACTAATTCGATCTTTGATCAGTTTTTAACAATATACGATTTTTTTTTCTAGTCATATGAAACCGCAACAAGAGAAAAAGCTCTATTGATGTAAACAGAACACAATAATTATAAATGATTAATAATTGTAAACAAATGACCTCCAGTAGAGATGGACCTTTGACAAGTTGCTCATATGCAAATAATTAGAACATAGAAATTTTGAAAAGAGGAAAGGTTAATGATGAAAAGGGACATCGAGTCGTTAAATTTCAAAAACGTCACAGACTAGACAACAATGGTGTAAAATATGAGCCCAAGTTTCAAAGTTCCATCAACATTTTGCATCCAGAGTAATGGATGGTGTCAAGTAGATTCTTTGAAGCGGATCTTTCTGGTGACTCGAACAGGAATCGTCTTTCGCTTGGAGACAGACGAGAGACCAATCGGGGAGTGAGAAAAAGGGGATGTGGAGCCAATCAGAAGAAAATGAAACAAAGAATGGAGATTGATATAATCCGCGATCTTCAAGGACTTTCACTTTCCGAAATTTGTGCACCTGCACACGGTTGTGCCCAACTTGTAACCTGTGACTACGGACACTGACTGACGAATCTCCTCACTTGCCGTTGCCCCAGGACCTTCCTTCGAGCAACAATAGAAACACCTTTGACAATTCGAACCTCCAATTGTATAAAGAACATTTTTGTTCCTTAGTGTAAGTTTACTTTATGTTTAAAATAAACGGGTTTATGTGAGATTCGCATGTGGATGTGATGGAGGAGATACAGATGACAAGAATGACACTAGATCATCCTGATGCGGGATTAATGATTCCCCCTGGAAATCGGATAACTTACATTAGGATTTTAAGTCTCCAATCTCCACCAAGTCAGCGAACTTATATATTGATTGTTCACTTTATAGCATTTTTATAAATTAAATAAATGATGCTTTTTTTTAGTTTTTTAATTGTATAATAAATAGCATCAATTGTATATTATCATAATAGCTTCTTGATAACAAGCACTGAGTTCAGTGTTAACATGATTTTCTTATATCATCGTCCTCAGGCAAAAAAGAACAAATTTGAAAAATAGAACGTGCAGGGTGTTCCAAGTAGAAAACGCAAAATTTTCTTGTCTATTTCTAAGATATTTTGAACGCCTGCAAAAGCTTGCTGCACGTGACCAATGGAATTACTGAACGTTATAATTTAGAAATTGACAAGAAAATTTTCTGTTTTCTACTTGGAACACCCTGCACGTTCTATTTTTCAAATTTGTTCTTTTTCGTCTGAGGACGACGATATAATACTCATCGAAAGTACTTGCGATATAAGAAAATCGTGTTAACGCTGAACTCAGTGCT
This sequence comes from Centruroides sculpturatus, assembly GCF_000671375.1. NCBI lineage: Eukaryota > Metazoa > Arthropoda > Arachnida > Scorpiones > Buthidae > Centruroides > Centruroides sculpturatus. The sequence continues at coordinate 151,527 of NW_019386290.1, read as the reverse complement.
TGTTATCAAGAAGCTATACAATTTTGGTGTAAGTTTTATTTATTTATCTATTTTATCATAATTTTATAAAGCTATATTAAACAATCATTGAACTGATTTCTGAAAATTAAAAAAAAAAAACAATTTGTAGATCTGCTTCTGTCACTTACTCTAGTGTATTGGAAATAAGACCTCTTAATTTTGTAGGAAGAGAATTAGTTTATTCCTAATGTGTTAATACAACATGGTCTAAAAATACTGAAATTACATTTAGTAAAACAAATTAATATCGATAAAAAAAGAAGAAACAACCGAAGTGCGATAATTTGTGTAAAGCAATTGTTATAGAAAGACTTAAACATACAACTATGAAATTAAATTAGATGACACTAAGTTAAATATATGTTGTCTTTTTTATTTCAACATTTACATCCTACAAAATATTGTAACATAAAATAATAAAGCATATTACCTCCCTTTGTAATTTCCTTACAAACAAGATAAACATTCTAATCTATACAATTTTTTGGCTAATATTTTTAATATAAAAAAATATATGGATATGTTACATTTTGGGATTATTTCACTATTAATGTACTAAAGAGATATATTAATATCTTCTCGAGACCATATTTTGTTCTTATTTGGTCTAAAATGGTGGTTCTCTATCTTTAAGAAATGGTGTTCTATGGCCTTAAATACTTTGTTATGTGGAGCCTGTATATATATATAAATTGAAAGGCAATTTCACATTTATTGGTCTTGCAAAACAATAAAGCAAAAAATTTATAAACTATTTTATTCAATAATATGTAAAGTAATATGTTGTAATACATTGGAATAAATGTGCAATAAAAACATTTTAAAATATCTCTTTCATGAACTGCATGGAGCAAATTTGCAGAACACAGGTCGAGAACCACTGGTCTAAAGCATTATGATTAGTAAATATGATATGATGAAAACACTGTAGAACACCAAATTCAATTTGTATTTCTCCCCAAACCTAAGAGAATGTTTTATTTAGCTTTAATTGAGAAAATCAACCTTTTACCAAAAATAACCTGGTAGTTAAAGGTTGTATTATAGTTTAACGTTAAATTAACTACCAGGTTATTTTGGTATTTATAATAGGATTATGAAATATCCATCAGAGGTGACCTATGATACCAAGGACAAAATAAGTCATCTCTGATTATTATCCTCTATTATCTTTGGAACAACTTTTAACTGAGAAATTTTTATCTTCAAAATAGTTTTGTTTTTTGGCTGTTTTCCTACATATTGTAATTTGCATTTTTGAGGATTTATTTTAAGATGCTGTATTCTTCACTCTTCTCAAACTGTACTTACTTAAAAATAACCACCCTTTACTAACCTTTAACATGCAGTCTATTTTATTAATGTTTTCAATCAATTAATTCAGTTGAAAACATTAGATTACATTAATAAAATAGACTGCATGATAAAGGTTAGTAAAGAGCTGTATTCTTCCTCAATTAAACTGAGTATTCAAATAAACCCTGGGTTGTAAAGTATAGGAAACATGTTCAAATATTGCACTATATGGGGGTAAGGAGTTTAACTAAAATTCTACCCCTTTGAGTCATCTCAAATCAGTCAGTGCTTTCTATTCTGAGGTTCATATATTTTGAAATAAAATTATAAATGTTGTCAAATACAGAGTGTGGGAAAGTCAAAATCAGTTTGTAAGTCAAGAGCTTATCGGCAAAGTGTAATCAGAAAAACTTGAATCTGTTACAGATGCTGAATTTGAACCAAAGGATGCCAAAACAGATGCAAACAACATTGTAATAATTGAGTTTGAAGACCTCAAATCGAATTAACTACAAAAACGTAATTATTTCAAAAATCATAACTGCAACTCATAAAAAACAGTCAATACATGGTTCTGATACTTCATAAAATGAAGTAGAGGAAAAAGTGGTATTATGGAACACTGTGGGTATTATGGAACCACCCCGTTTCGAACTGATAATAAAGGCAAACTGTAGCGGATTGTGGCTGAACTGAACTAGGCAGACATCAATAGCAAGTGGAAAACCCATTTTACTTCAGTTAAACGGTTGTCCGTATTTAATCAGCAAATTTGTTTTTTTCAAAATTCGCAAGTTTTGAATGCTAAGTGAATTTAATTATTTTTAAAATATAAATCGTGTAGTTGTAGGTTCATTGGTGCATGTATTCCGTTCCAGAGACTTAGGGGTACATATTAATCTGTGTGATGTTCACGTTTTTTAAATTTTGGTCTCGACAGACATAAGTTAATTCGAGATGGCGATGCGTGAAATACGGACCCCATTGGTGCTTTTACAGTAATATGGAACT
>NW_019386290.1:145823-147393 GCF_000671375.1 Centruroides sculpturatus | reverse complement strand
CCATACCCCTACTCGCGACCCTTCGAGAGATATAAGCCCCTGAAATAATAAATTCCTATTACAAATATACTGAATTATTTATATTGTTATATTGACCAAACAATAATTTATTGGCCAAATAAATAATAAAAATTTATATTGTTAATTTAAATAAGAATTAAAATTGTTAATTTGAATGTTTGAAATATGACACACAATAGGGGTGCCTCTAGTGTCCGTTATCAAACGGTTACGGGACAGACGGATAGATGGATACCCGTTGAATGGGTTATATATATAGATAAATCGTGTAGTTGTAGTTGTCACTGGTACATGTATTCTGTTCCAGAGACTTACGGGTACATATTAATCTGTGTGATGTTCATGTTTTTTAAAGTTTGGTCTTGACAGACATAAGTTAATTCAAGATGGTGATGCGTGAAATATGGACCCTATTGGTGCTTTTAATATGGAACCTGTCTCCTCTGTGGTTCCGTATTACCAACAAATTCAAACCATAAAATAATTTTTGTAAAAGTATTTAGTAGATGAATAAAAAATTAGAAGGAAAATGAAAAAAGTAAAAATATATACCCAACACTATAAATAAGTAAATATAGCTAAATTCTAAAGTTAGTTTGGTTAAAAAAACTATTTTGGATAGATAAGTGTTTTTTCAAATTGATTTTTTAAAAAATTTATTTATTTTTTAATTTTCAGAAGCCTAGAACCCAACTGAACAAGAATAACCTTCAACTTCCAGTGTCAAAAGGCTAACAAGATGGAAAACACCCAAGGCAAAGCGACAATGCATCAGCAGTGTTTCGAGTGATGATGACTCTATTGATATCCCCTCATCTGTTGACTCTCCTTTCGACTTGCTTAACGAGGAGACACCTGGTTTTAAAGATGACACTGCTTGTCTGCTTTGTGATGGGTTGTTTGCAGATGATGGGGAGGTGTGGGTGCAATGCCTAATGTGTGATATGTGGGCACATAAAGATTGTGCTGATGTTGAAAAGGAGCATTATATTTGTAATTTTTGTAAATGATTAGCTGCTTTTTTGTACATTTCTTTATTATTATTATTATTATTATTATTATCCCGGGATTCCGGGATCCCGTTTGAGAAACTTTAGATATCATGGAGAGGTGTGGGTGCAATACCTAATGTGCGCTATGTGGGCACATAAAGATTGTGCCGATGTTGAAAAGGAGCATTATATTTGTGATTTTTGTAAATTATTAGCTTCTTCTTTGTACATTTCTTTATTATTATTATTATTAAAACATTTTTGCGTTAAAATACATTGGAGTAAATAATTTTGTAATTATTTAACATTTTTTGTACTTTCCTATTTGTATACCGTTTAACCTACTTTGGTATTCTTTACTTAATCTTTGCTTTATTTGTGTATGTTCTGTTAGTTTGGCCTGTTGGAATCCTAAATACTTGTAGAACTCGCCCTCTTCCATGGATTCAATAACGTCTCCATTTCCAAGTGCAAAATCTTCTTTCTTCAGGATTCCTTTTTCTATGTGTAGTTTTTTGCATTTGTCTAGGCCAAACTCCATTTGTATGTCCTTAGTG
>NW_019386290.1:135009-145598 GCF_000671375.1 Centruroides sculpturatus | reverse complement strand
TAATGTATTACTTGGCTTTAATTTGAGTATGTTTTTCGCGTTGGAACGAATTATTTGGTTTTACATGTAATCGTATGGGAAAAGATGATCCACCTTACGACATTTTCATGATACGATCTCAGTTTCGGAACGGATTAATTTCGTATCCTGAGGTACCACTGTATATATTTATAATAATTTTGTATAGTTTTCTTTTTTTCTTTGTCTATCCTTTCCAGAATGATCTTTCTTTAACTCTTTCTCCTTGGGTGGTGATGACTAATCCTGAGAACAAAAGAATGACACCTTGAGGGCTATGTTGGGAGAATGAGAGAGATTCTTGGTGGGGACTTTGATAGGACCACACCAACGAAGTGTGCTCTCTAATGTGTTTTGGTAGCATATAGAGACAGAAGAAAGAATATTGAAAACTTCAGTCAAGAGGAAACTTTGAAACACCAAGACCATCATTCCCCACTTTCCTCTATCCTTACTCTATTTCCTGTTTCAGTCTTACTTCCTTCCTACTTAGATTTAGTTAGTTGTAAGTGCCTAGTTGTAGTTTATGATATATTTACAACAAATATACAACATTCGGTAATTTGTAGTGTCATGATAATAGTCAATAACAACCTGTTATATCAATATTTGTACGGCTCAGGTTATATACTTGTGTATTGGGACTGAGAAGAGCTGGCATTCCAAAGAATCAATTTATTCTATGCGAAATAAAGATATTAATCTTATAATGTATCTTTGTAACTCATTTTGCACTTATCATCACAATAGAAAACTGTTCTTGAATAATTTTAGGAAAAAAAATACGAAGTTTAGCTTCACACAAATTTGCAACCAAGATTGAATCAAATGTTTTCTCAAATGTCTATAAGGGCTGTAAATCCTACTCTTTTTATACAAATGAATCTGCAATATTGTACATAAAACAAATACAGCATGGATCACATCTCTTTATCTCTGTTTCAGTTTGCTCATGTAAGTAAAAAAAAAATTATAAACACAAGTCCAATTTGCCAAAATTGTGACAAATAATTTCTTTAAAGTCAATAAAAATGTAACTGATCCATAACTATCAGACTAGACTCTTCTCTTTCTTTTATATAACTTGATATTTTATTTGGCACAATTCACTGGAATCTTAGCAGAACTTAATATATAATTAAATGAGTTTGACAATAAAAATTTAATAGGTGTAATCAACCGTTTCAAAAACAAAACAAGAATAAGATCTAAACTACGACTGGTAAGCATTACATTTAAGGCCAATTCCAATTTGGAAAACTCTGTAGGTTTATGTAAATCTAAATCATTTAAACTGAAATTTCCAATAAATTTCTATGAATTTTTTTAACAAATATGTGATGAAAAAGCAATTTGGTCAATAGTTAAAAAGAAGTCTTTACAATTTAATAAATGATATTAAATTAACTAAGGACAAAATCAAACCAATGTTTTTACATTTTTAAATCTTAAATTATATTTTGAAACATTTTGATAGTCTGCCACCATTATTAGGAATGTCATAAAAATGTTAATACTCGCATATAATATCGAGAATATTCCAAAACTTATTCAAATAACATTTAGTAACAATAATGCTATATTGTTACTAAATGTTTCAAACATTGTTGATTCACTTTCAAAAACACAATCTTTTGAAATTTTGTTTATTTTCAAACAAGTAAACACTTATAAATTCGAAATTTTTAAAACAACATTTTGAGTGTGAGGTTAACAAGATAATTAAACAAAACTTAATTACAATAGCAGCAGGAAAAAGAGTCAATTTTTCATCAAATTTATATTTAAAAAAGTAAAAAATAAATGTCAAATTAGAGAGATATCAAATAAAATTTTATAGTTATTCTAAAAAATAAGGTATAATCTTACCTCTGACAAGAGATCGGAAATGCATCTGGCTCCAATACTTTCGAGCTCCTCCAGATATCCTGCAATTCAAGTTGACAACTACTTTAAGTATCCTGCCAATCAAAAGTTGGACATCAGCCGTTAAACTAATGACCATTTTAAAATCCTTGTTGGATACACATTTTTTGCCGTGCGATTTGTATTTGGTTTTATTGTTATAAATTATCTTTTTTACATATTAAAATGCTATAATAATGACAATTTTATGTTTCTTTAGCGTGTCTTAGTGGGTTTAGAATTGTAAAATATATTTTATACTGAAATAAGAAATATTAAAAAAAATTAAGAATGTTACATAACTTTAATATTCCATAACCAAATCGAGCATAAAAAATTATTTATTTAAAATTAACTTTGTATTCTATTTCTTATTTTTTTTAATATTTAACAATTTTCAGTGACAGAAATTTAGAGAAAAATCATCTGTTTAAATATTATTACTAAATATTGTATTTTACTATTGGTTTTCATTTTACTTAAATTTTCAAATAATTAATAAAATACTTGCCTTCAGTTATTAAGGAAGGTTGAATAACTTTGGCATTTTTGTATGTAGTAGATTCTTGGACTTTACTTTTGTCGGTAACACTTTCCCCAGTTTCATTCTTAGATTTCAAATCAAGAAAGGTTTCTTTATTTAATTCTTTTAACGACACTGATTTGCAATTATTATTTCCAATATTACTAGAAGACGCAGATAATTTTCTCGCTCTTGACAATAATGAACCAAAAAATTTATGACCACCTTCGTTGTCACTACTTGCATACTTTTTACCATGTTTCTTCTCGGGTTTGCTACCCGTGGAACTAGATCTTTTCCTAAATTCGGGTAAGGTCTTTTGAGTGGAATCATCATTAGATGGACAATCTATTTCTCTATCTGATAATGAAGCATCCGAAAGTCTCCTTGCACGTTTTATAAGGTTATGAAATATGGATTTTTTGTAGTGTTCTGGACTATCGTCTTCTGGTTGAGTAATCATAACAGTAGGCATAACTGGCACTTTATTTTCATTCAAAGAAACTTCTTTTTCATCATTCTGGAAAATATTAATTATCTGTGCATTAATTAAACTATATTATCAAGATTAAAATTGTTAAAAATGGTTAGATAAATATAATTTTAAAAAATCTAAATTAATAGTTTTAAATTAAATTTATTCTTTCTTAAAAATCTGTTACACAATCATCATATATGAATAAGAGTGAAATTTGTGCAGATTATTCGAATACACAAAGATATTTTAACAACTATTTGTACCAAAAAACCTTATTTTAGAGTAAATAATGAATTTTAATGTTCAGAGAAGTTTGGGACCATGACTGACTGCAATTTGAATTTTAGTCTTAACTTTCTTCATTAACCTCTGGAAGTGTTCGGCTTTCAAGTGGTGAAGTTTGGACTTGATCACGTCCTCCAACTCCTTGGTGATCCGACTTCCCAACTGTTTTCATAAACTTTTTGCCCAACTTGGCAACCTTATTATGAGCATAATGCATAATGGCCATATCTGGCTAGAACACATCCTCACTTGAGGTAGTATTCCTTTAAAAAGAGTATTAGCCTCTTCCAAATGCATTCGTTGCCACTCATTTCTTTGGTGATGGATAGCCACAATGAGACAATGTAGACCCATAAAAATTCCTTTGGACCAAACTAGAAACTCTGACAAAAAGTTATTATTATTTGACAAATCCACATCTGGTCCTTTTTTGGTGAAACAGTGATTGTTACCAGCACATTCACTTCCATCAATTTTAAAATGAAATCTGCCAATTACATTTCTTCACTCAAATTCATTTAATACTTCTGTTTTTAAAATGGAATGTCATTTATGTAAACCTTTTCAATAAATGGAATTGAACATTCTAGAAAAAATGTATGCCATCCTCTCATGCCTATGCCTATATACAAAATTACCAAAAAATGATATTGAAATTTGTGCAATTTTTAGGATACATGCCTATAATGTCTGTAAGATGCATAACTTTAGCCAATGAGGTAGAGGAAAGCACAATGACCCTAGATCAGTGTTTCCCAACGTGGGGCCCACATCCCACAGGGGGGCAATTCGAAAATGGACTCGTCCAGAGTTTAAGTTAACTGTATAGCCACTGTATATGTTAGAGGGGCATAAAAATTTTAGAAAGGCTTAGGTGGGGCATAGCACAAAAAAGGTTGGGAAACACTGCCCTAGACTATAAGACCAATAAATAATTACAGGTACATTTGGTGCATTCTGTGTCTATTACAGGCATTAGAGAGAAACATGATGACCCTTGATGTATCTCATTACATACATACATACATACATACATACATACATAAAAGAAAGATATCTTTCTTTTAATAAGATACCCTAATCTATTGGTCATAGATGAAATGTTTAGCCGGCAGAAAGAGGTTATGGGAAAGGGCAGGGGAAGAAGGAGGGAGACAGACAGTAGAGAAAGGTCGGATCCCTCTGGACAGCATACATATGGCTACAGTACCCTCTATGTTGATGTTGGCGTGCAGTTTTACACTGCAAGGCCATAGTAACCCCGAAGGGTCAAAAGAAAACTGAGTGTAGCAAACACCAATAATTGAGTGCCGCCACAAATAGCTAAGTATAGAAGTTAGTACCAAGGGCTATTAGTAGGAAGACTTATATCTACTTAATACTAATAAAACTGAATGCAATTGCAAATCTTAATACTACTTAACAGCTAGAAAGTGCGTAAAACAAATGAACACATGACAAAATAGATGAGAGAAACAGACTGACAGACAAATGAGCAAGACTCTAAATTTTTTTTTTTTTTATTTTATTTATTTTTTCTTTTTCTTTTTCAAACATTAACTCACTCACTAACTAAACTAACCTACCATAACTTAGGATGAACCTAACCAGATGACTAAAGCTAACAAACCCTGATCTAATTTAACCTAACCTATCATAACCTAACTGGAAACCAAGCTAAGAGTCCCTAATCTAACTGTGAGCCCGCGGATTTTTACGGGGCTCTTAAAAATTCGAATTTTATTTTAAGTGTAAATATCTTTGGAAAAAACCCGAGGAATTTGAACTAGATCGGATGTCACCAATTGTACTAACAACTAGCTGGGAAAGTTTATACTTAGGTGTGAAGAATGCACCATCATCGTCAACAAAAGTCAATCACATGTCAGTTTTCCCATACAAATGATATAAAAGCTTGAATCTCTGGAAGCTCGGGGCAATCTCTCGGAAGTTATACTTGTCGATATGTGCATCTCGTCTCCCAGACCTCCATATAACGGACTTGACCCGACAAAAGGAGAAGATATGTGGAAGTTCCTATGGTCTTCTATGGTAACACTTAATCGCCACATAGAGCTCTCTTTGAGGTAATTATTTGAACTTGTGGACTCTTACTCTCCCTAAGCGTATTTTTAGTTTAACCCTTGGAGGAAGGAGTATAGTATGTTAGCCGCATTTATTCTGAGTTGTATCTAACCGCATTTAACCTATATATTGTTATCGCCTCATGTATCATAGCTTAGCCATTCAATAAACGTTTATTATTTTGTTGAACCTATTTCCTGTCATTTAAGGACATCTGTCAGCTTCCTCACCCCCCACTCAATTTGCCCTCCTAGCCATCCAACGACTCTGAGATTGGGCTTTACCAGCCTGTGCAGAGTAAGTGGTCATTTGGGGATTAACCAGTGACCACTACTAATCTCACACAACTTACGACTAGGACTAACTGAATTTAGACTGAAAAAAGACAGAAAACAAGAATTAAAATACAAAGTTAAAAGGCAGCTATATACTGACAGTTGAAACAAAGCAAGGGAAAATTAATTGCCATATGTGCCTCTGGAATAAGTGCTCTCAAGAGTCCCACTAAGGGATATGAATATGAGTAGATAAGGGAACATTGTACGTGTGTGAATAAGTTGGTTTGGGTTGCAAGGCCAGTTGTACCTTTCAAGAATAGCAGCTCTCATTAAGCTATCCCTAATGTGATTGTACCTATTGCAGCGAAAAACTAAGTGAAGTGGTGTTTGGTCCTCCTTAATACCACAATTGCATTGTGGATGGTCCCCAAGGTTAAATCTATGCAAATATTTCTTAAAGTTGCCGTGTCCTGTAAGTAGCCGAGTCAAGGTGTAGCTAGGATAAAAGTGGCGAAGAATCACAGTAGTGTCAACCTTGGGGATGAAAGTGTAGGTGAGCCTACCAGTGGTGTGACGGTCCCAGCTGTCTTGCCAGAGAATGAAGATTTGCTTCTTGACATGATTGTTGATGTACGAGGTAGGAATGTAACTTGAAAATACTAGTGACTGAAGACTTTGCAGCTTGTTTTGGCAAGACAGTCAGTAGTCTCATTGCTGAGAACCCCTGCATGACCCAGGATCCATTGGAAATCTATTCTAATGTTGTTGTCTAAGTGTCTGAGAATGTGGTGTATGAGATGGACGAGTTTTAAGTGGCTATCAGACTTCACAATCCTATCAGACTACACGGGATTGCGAAGTCTGAATAGCTGTTTAAAACACGCCCATTTCATACACCACATTCTCAGACATTGTATCTCATTGGTGATATATCTCATTAGTAAAATTATCTTAAGACATCTTACAGATGTTGTTTACACAATCAATGGATAAGCCAAGGCTGCTGAACCATTTTTAAAGTAAAACAGAAAATAATAAAATACAATATATAATACAATACAATAATAAATATGGAAGGATTTTTACAAGAATTAAAAAAAGTTCAGATAAATAATACATCTAAGCTAGCTAGTATTGATGTTGTTGAAATGTATCCGTCAATCACATGGAAATTGATTAACAATCAGTTAAACAAAATGAATGTAGAACCTTATATTATAGATTTGATTGAGTTTGCCTATAAGAGTAACTATTTAGAATTAAATAATAAATATTACACGCAAGAAGATGGCATTAGTATGGGGTCAGTTATAGGACCGAAATTAGCGGAATTAATAATGATTGAAATTGACATGAAAATAAAAAATATTTTAGGCATAAATTTCTATAGAAGGTATGTTGATGACATACTAATAGTATATAATGAAGCTGAAATAACAACAGACAAGATAGAAGAATTAATAAATGGTATCCATAATGAAATCAAGTTTACTATAGAAAAAGAAACAACTGATAACAGCATAGCATACCTCGATGTGATGATTAAACGGAGAGAAAGAAAATTAATACTTGAACCTTTTAGAAAACAATGTTCAGTCAACAAGACATTGAATTACCGTTCGAATATCCCTTTACATATAAAAAAGAATATCTTTTATATGGAATATACGAATATACTTAGTAGAACCAGTGAACAAGAGACAAAACAGAAATATATAAACAGTCTAAAAAAGAAATTTAGTTTGAATGGATATCCTACAAGATTAATCAACAATTGGCAAAAAAACATAGATAATAAAGTTCCTTTTCCTTCCAAAAAAGATGCAGAAAAGAAAATTAAATACTTAAGCTTTCCATATATAAAACATGTATATGAAAAAATTAATAAAGAACTTAGGAAAAATAACATACAGCTCGCACCAAATTATAAAAATTTAATATCTAGATTAAATAAGAAACAATGTTCAACAAATAATATAGAGGATAAAAATGAAATTAAAAATGTTGTCTATAAAATACCCTGTACTTGTAAGAATAACAGTTTTTACATAGGAGAAACAAAAAGAACATTAAAAACACGTGTTAAAGAACACATATCCGATTTAAAATATAGTCGTCTGAACTCCGCTTTTTATGATCATTGTGTAATCAATAATTGTAATATAAACCAATCTAATATACAAATTTTACATAAAGAAAAACGGATTTATGACAGAAAATTTAAAGAAAGTGTGGAAATATTACGAAACAAAAACCAAGGCTGTATAAATAAAAACTTAAGTGTTAAAATTCATGAAAATTGGTTAAAAATATTATAATGAAATGTACTAGATTAATACAATTTATAATAATAGAATGGTAAAAAAGAATTATTTAATGAAACAATGTTCTGTATTAACGTCATATGTAAATTAGATAATAAGAAAATATGCAGAGTAAACTTTAAGAGAAATAGTGATTTATTGTATAAAAAAATTAAAAATTTTTTTTGTAATTTCCTTAGGGATTTTCAAATGTTTGTCGATTAATTTGTTAACTAGTATAACTTACGGCACATAGTGCTATATGCAAATTGTCGGATCAGTCGACGAGGTGGCAAAAAAAGACTTTTGAAATTTGTAAGTTTTAGTTTTTTAAAATCTGCAGAGTTTATCTTGTTTATGTGATAAAATGTAGAAAAGGTTTTGTTTTTAACCTGTATAGTTAAAATTGTGATAAAAAATTGATATTGAAAATGTTAAAAAAACCTAAGTGTAGTCTGATTTCTACTGTATGTGCAGTGTCCATGCTGAAATGAGGTATGGTTTACAAAGAATTTATGTGAGTTTTTTGGTTTTATTTGTGTCCTGTTAAATATTTTTATATATATTTAGTTAGCTGAAGAGGGGCTGATGCCCGAAACGTTGATGTATGGAAAAAACGTTCTAACTAAATAAAAGATTCAACTAGCCCAGTGTTGAAAAAAACGTCACTTCATTGTGCCTGTACACAACATCAATAAAATACAAGATAAAATTCCATTTAGTTCTTATATAGATTATACAAGATGATTTGATAAATATAATTAATGTTCTTTTTATAAACACCAATATTTGTTAAAATCAAACATACTACACACTTATTATTTAATTGTACAATAAATATGCTAAGTATTGCCAAATATAAATTTGAAATTTATTAAAATTTCCAATTACATTTTTATTATGAATTTAGTAATTTCAAGAATACCCTGCAGGATATCTACCAGTATCTGTTTTTCCAGTAGAATCTCTTGATTTTTAATACCTAAATTTCACAGAACATTACATATGTATATCTCTCTCTCCAATATGAAGTTTTTGGTTGATGTTTATGTAGGAAAGATTTATATTTATGTCAATACATCTTTAACAAAACAAAGTGTAAGAAAAGTCTCAGTTTGCATCTTGAATACAATTAGCAGAATGTCAGAATCAAGTGCAGACGGTTGAATCAAAAACATGATGAGTGTCGACAGAGGAATAGGCACCTGTGATTTTGCCGGTACCAGAAGAGGCTTGTTATCATATAATATCTCCTGTTAATAACACTACAAGTTAAAAAGTGACAGGAACTTTTTAAAATTCCTTGTTTTTTACTGTAAATTTTAAAAATTTACAGTAAAAAACAAGGAATAAATTTCTGTAATTACTCAGGATATATTTCTTCATAATTGAAGTTTAGACTATTTACAAAAATATCAAATTTTCGAGTCTATCTTAATCCTTTTTATACAACCCCAGAACTACCACCAGAGGGCCTGAAGCAGTTAAAAAATGGATAAGGACAATGTGGTGAGAAGAATTCTGTGTGTTTTTAATGTAAAAATGTCAGAACCTATAACAGAAGGCTGACACTTGATCGTTTTTAACATTGTGAACCTTTTTTTTTTTTTTTTCTTATTGTTTACCTTTGTTTTAAGAAGTATATTCTTAAAAAAACCATGTTAACTGTTACTTCTGGGGTTGTATAAAAAAAGATTAAGATAGACTCGAAAATTTGATATTTTTGTAAATAGTCTAAACTTCAATTATGAAGGAATAAATTTTATCTGCATATTTTTCTAACAAGTCTCATTATTGTGATGTGATTTGCTATGTTGTATTGTAAATGCAATGCTTACCTTCGCATGCAAGGCAATTGTTTGTAATCATCATATTAACTTATGTCCAAGGCAGTAAAGGTATTGTCCTGCTGCTACGGAGGATCTGGGTTCAAGTCTGGGTTGGAAACCCTAGGAATTTTTAATGGGCAATCCATTCTGAATACATCGGGCCCCTTTCTCACCACTTACCATCACTATTGTAAGCCCGACTAACAAGAGACCATACCAAGAGGACCCTCCCAGGATTTAATAATATTTGGTAAAACAAAAGATTATGTTAAACAATAATAAAAAAAAAACAAGACTGGTCAAGACTGGTAAATTTATAATAATAATAATAATTATTATTATTATAAATTTATTTTAAAAATATTTGATTTGCTTTTGTGGAGCATTATTATTATAATAATATAATATTAAAATAATAATAATAACTCTCCCATGGTCACCACCTGGTCATGGGAGAGCCCAGTAATTTTACTGAACCATAGAGCAATGCAGGCTGGAGCACAAGCTCCTGGTAGGGACACCCATGCCAGTAAGGTGTATGGGGAGAAATGAAGCTAAGAGTGACCACACCCACATTCTGTGGAGATAATTATTATGGTAGTAACCAGATCAAAGTGTGATAACGGCTCGGACATCGCCCAGGTTAACAAAGTCCGCGTCCGTTGGTTAGGCAGAGACTCACGTTCGAAAATTAGGCCACAGTCTCCCTTGGTTACCAGTGGCGAAAGCAGTGCCGGCCCAAGCATGACTACTGCAATGCCCTCAACAGATGTGAGGAATCAACCTAGCCTTGGTGTTTCTGTGGCAATGCATCCACAGACCACAAAGGCTGGAAAACGATGCCAACGGATGAAATGGACAACAGAAATGAACGAGTTTATCATC
>NW_019386290.1:89161-132012 GCF_000671375.1 Centruroides sculpturatus | reverse complement strand
GCTATTAACAGAACATACAACTGGAAGACACCTGGTGTAGACAACATTCACAATTTCTGGTACAAAACGTTTACATCATTGCACCAGGAACTAGCTAAACATCTAACACACATCATCATCAATCCACAAAACATGCCAAAATTTCTTACTCAGGGCATCACCTGCATGAAACCTAAAAACAACAACACCACAGACCCCACACAATACAGACCAATTACATGTCTTCCAACACTCTACAAATTATTGACATCCTGTATCACAAACAAAATATACAAACATGTTGAAGAACACGANCAAAGAAAAACCCACTAAACCCAACATAACAATAATAATAATTATTATTATTAAATTTATTATAAAATTTAATTTAATACAATATACTAACTGGGTAGTTTATACTATAGTTTACAGTGACTGTAAACGAAAATGTTCAGTTTCTTTTTGTGCATTCACGTGGACATGTGCAATGAATGGATTAAATAGAACATAACACTTAGGTAACGAAAGTGAAGTCATTGCTCATGTGCATAGACATGTGCAATAAATGGATCAAACAACTAGTGGAGCATGCTAAAAATTAGTATGGAAATAGATCAAGTAGTTGTGCATGTGTGTGAACATGTGCAATAAATGGATTGAATGGAACATAACACTTAGGTAACTCCTAAGCCTAAAGTTGGAAATTTGCTGATTGAGTTTAGGCTTAACTTATAAGCCTAATTTCTAACGTTTGAATCAAATGGATTGACGGAACATAACACTTATGTAATGAAAGTGAAGTCATTGTGCATGCGCATGGAAATCTGACAGACGGACATAAGTCCTAACATAAGCACTTCTCCACTACCATGAAGTGTGCTAAAAATTAAAATAGCTGCTGGTATTAAGCTCAATATTTTATTTTCCAGTATATTGCAACGGCATTGGTTCTATCTCATCAAATTCTAAATTTATCTGTTTCAACAAAAATTTTGAGTGCTTCATAATAATTGTTATAGACATAATCAAGAATTGGTAACACAAGGAATATATTTGCTTAGGAGCAGCATTGTAACTATACACAAGGGATTATTATAAAGACAGTAATGCTTACCAAGTTGATCTTTTAATTCAATTTCCTTACAATTAATTGGAGTGAATTTTGAATATGTTGATACTTTCAAATAAAAGTTTTGCAACATTTAAAGGGTTAATTTTCATAATTTCTTTGATTTTAGTTTGTGTTACATTTAAATAATATCATGCAGCATCAAAACAAAATGCTTTCGTTCCACACAAACGCAATCATTAACACATCCGAACAGAATATTCATGCTGTATTTTCAATCATTTTATGAGTATTTTTATTAAAGTAAATTTTGCCAATATCCAGGAGGGCCCTTGGGCTACAGTCCATTGTAAGCATGGGACAGATACAATCAAAAAGGCACTCTTAGTACCCACAGTGTAGAAAGCATTAATTAATTAAGATTATAGTATTAAATAAAATGTATTTTCCCCATTATAATAAACTACAATTCAAAAATAAAATAATGTTCACTGCTATAAGGAAATGCTTTTTAAAAAAATAATCTGTTAATTGTTTTAAGTAAATAAATTTAAATATTGAACAAGTTTTGCTTTGAATATTTTTACTCTCTTAAATTGTAATTTTTTACTACTGACTACAAACAATAAGAAGACCTTTTGCAAATTTTTTACAAATAGAGATTTATAGCCTCAAAGAAAATGTGGCTGCAGTTCTAAATACAGGAATATCTTGCTTTAGGACAGGATTAACTATTCTGTAGTATATATACAACTAATGTAATCACTGCCAGATTAATATGTATAAGAGAATTTATAATTATAGTTTTAAAAACAAACTTTTGTGCAGAGGAATTTATACCTGCACGTAAGTATCTGTTTAGTGATTAAAAATTTGGTTTAATAGTTTAAACCAAATTTTTATTTTGTTTTTTTCATTAATTCTGAAAAGGGAGTTTTTCTCAATTAAATCATCTTTTTTTCCTATTACGCATATTTCCCGACAAGTATGGTAATCTTCCAAAACACATTAAGTGGGGTATTATATTCGTGTGGTGTACAGAAAACTGAAGAAAACATCAAACAGATTCAAATAAATAAGTAAAAACAAATTATTTAAACAACAAAACACAGAAAAATTTTAAATTAATATTAATATTATTTAGTTAATTACATTTATACAAATTCTACACATCTGTATCTGTATTATTTAACAAATCTGAATATTAACCAAACCGAGTTTTCTTAATTATAGAACATCCAACTTTCTACTTGCTGCTTTATTTTATTTAGAAAATTTCATAAGCATTTAATTTTAGAGCATTGTTAATAATTTTTTAAAAATATTTAATCAAAGTACATTTATCGATAATGGAATTATATTGATTTTAGTATCTGGATATCAAATAATTTGCAATGGCTATGTCAAATAGTCTTATGGAAATGTCTGATTCAAGGATCCGTTAAATTACATGTATAGTTTAAGGGGGTTGCAAAAAGTACATCATTGTACAAGACAGGGAGAGAGGAGATTGAGGCATTGTCTATGTGGACTCTTGTAGTATTAGTAGCATACAAATTTGTTTTATAAATCTAGGCACACTTATTAGTCATGTGAATAAACAATTCATTGGAGTTCTGAGAATACCTTTTCTTAGTTATTTCTTCAATGTCAGGGTCTGTGAACTAATTAAAGGAGAGGGAATTTACCAAAAGTACATCATTATACACAACAGGGAGGAGGTCAAAAGTGGTTAAAAATCTGTATGCATAATTAATAGAGGACTCCTTTCAATAAAAGTTTAATTTAAAGTAAAATAAATAAAATTGAAGCTTTGACAATATTTATGAAACTCTTTAAAAATTACCAGAAATCTGAAAAAAATTTAGGACACATTAATTTGTAAAGTCAAGAGAGTTAAACAAGCAATGAGAGAGCCTTGAAAATATTAATTGCACATGCATGCTCTATAATGACAAAGTTTTAAATGAAACTCTAATGAAATGTACGAAGGAAATAGTTCACGTAAAAAAAATGGCATATTGAAATATTGATATTTCTAAATTCAAATTGTATATTAAAAAGTGAAATAAAACAAATAATTGCCTGGAGTAAAGCAATCCAACAAAAACATTTCAGACACAAGTGCATTAGCAACATTTGTAACTTGGCTTTAGAAACCGGTGGTGCACTTGGGATTTAATCTCAGGGAGTCGAGTTTAGCAGATAAAAATTTTTAATGCAAATTCGGTAAAATTCTCACTTTATGTGACCACTAATTCATTAGTAGTATAGAAATTGAAGATGTGACATAATATAAATAAAAAATAAAGTTTAATTAGGAAAAGATTTTTGGAAAATTTTCTAGTATTGTTTCCTTTTTCTTCAGGGGTGCCAGGGCCAAAAACAGTGTTAGACACAGCCATTTTATTGTAAATAAATTGGTCAAAATGTCTGGAAAAAGTACGAATAATGTCATCATTCTTGTTTAACTTCACAAATGTACCCTTAGATGTATGTTGGTACACTGCAAAGACCCAGATTTAAGGCCAGGTTAGCTCTTTTGGAAGTTTTATGATGATTTGATCTTTCTATGCTTGGCCACGTTCTTCCATCCATTATAGGCTTAGCTTAGTCATGCCATCGTGTGTCTGGCTGAACTCGTAATGGCCAAGGCACAAAGGACAGAGTTAAAGATAGTCTTCAAAATAAAGAAAGTTATCTATATGAATAACTATAGCATATATGTTATTTACAGTAAATTCATCATTTATTTGAAACAAGTAACACAATATATTATTAAAAAAACAAATATCATAACAATGATTGATTGATATGCTTATAACTGATCAGAGTGGACAAAGCTCATTACTCAAATTATATTCAGATGTCATTGGATGTAGACTCCTCCAAAACTATTCTATCAATCTCAACCAAATTTAGAATGGACATCTAGTTCGGGTCAGCAAATGTCATAACCCATTCGGATTGTGCTATCCTGGAGGAATACGACAGAGAAAATCTTAAGCAGGGATTTTGGGTGCTTACAAAGCAAGTGCAACAGTTAATGAACATAAACAAAACACGTCGCTCAACATTCCCGAAGTTTTACTCAATTTAACATGATGATCGAGTCTAAACTCCAGCTTAATAACTATATTTGTATATTCATAAACATCATTGGTTGGCAACACCAAACAAGCTTGAAAGCTATTGTTTACAAATCAAATTAAGTCATTCCAAAGCAAAGTTTGAAAGGAATGGAGTTTCCAAAATCGGCCACTAAATCAGATAACATTGCTTCTTTTCGAAACACACTCAATAAATACTAGATTTAACATAAATCTCGCTTGGTTCAATTTACTGGCATCAAAACAACGAATGCAATCCTACTTTATTATTCAATTGCAGATCTAATTTTGATATTCTAATAATAAGAGTTTGAAATGCCTTCTTTCCATAACACAAAGATTTATATTATAAAAACTTTTTCTAAATACCTTACTTTTGAGCAAGTACTGTATGTTTACTCTTTAAATAAATTATTGCCTTTTGATAGTTTCATTAAATTTTATATTTTATATTGATTCATTAACCCAGTTAATGGGCAATTTTCAGGTGTAAAAAGAAAAAAAAATGTTCCTTGTGTGTCTTCTTTTTATGCCCGAAGATAGTCTGTTAGCTAGATCAAAACATTAGTATTTCTTTTTTTAACTTTAGAAAAATGCAAGTTGCATTTTTCACAGAGTTTATGTGTTGGGAGATACAACATGTAAACTTGTGTTCCTCTTCTAATAGTCCCGGATCTAGAATTCTGTAAGCTTTTACAGTTAACAGAATATCATTAAAATGTGTTTAAAATGTTTTACTCTGTGTATGTATATCAAATTCCATAACAATAATGGTTGGCATGAGCATTTAAGGGTTGCTCTAACTGCTCTCAAAAACACAAATCTACGTATACCAATCCTATAGAAACAATTCTTTTTTATTTCCATTTTCCAATCGTTTACATTTTAAAATTTATTTCATTTATGTTATTTATTAGTTGCAGCAATTTCTTAAACTATTATACTATTGTAATTAAATTGTTTATAATTAAGTATAGTATTAAGAATTACTTTTATAGAAATTCCAGAAAATATCATTACAGTAAATTTTGAAAACTATCAACAAATTTGGCTTGCTCAATAAAAAATAAATTATAAACTTCAAATTTTTCTGTTAATCATGAATCTTTGTCTTAAATACTGGCAATAAAAAAAAATGTTTAAAAATAATGTAATTTCTAGAACGATAATCAATTAAATCTATGAAGTATTGTAAAAAGTTCAATACATTGTACTAAAGAGGAATGACAAAATGAGGAATAAAGTATAGAATTATAAAATGACATTTATTTTTAAGGAATAAGTGACCACCTAACATTAATTTTTTTTAAGATAATTGAGGATGTTGATGATTCGAATACACTACTCATATTGAATGATCAATGGCCTTTTTTGTAAAAAGCATTTAGTATAAATGACATTTCATTTTGACTCTATATTTATTATGAAAAATTATATAAAATCAAACATATATTGTCATGCTGTTTTTTAAAAATAAAAATTTTATTGAAAATTTTTTAAAACTATTAGGTAGGAATCGAGAAAATTAAAATCAAGTAAAAAGAAAATTATTCATCGTATGTATCTTCGTAATTTTTCTATGTATAAAATCATACAGTTACACGCTGCAGAAAAATAGTAGAGAATGATTTACTTTGAAAACAATGGTTTCTAGAAGGTTTAGGTGCATATAATTATTTTTTAAATAAAGTTATTAGAAAGAAAGCAGTTTTATTTCAATATTTTCAATTAAATTTAGATAATTTTTATGCCCAGAAAGACAATTCCGTTCAAAAAACATCCCTAATTATTATTATTCATATTTAAATATTTTTCTATTTTGTAGTTTAAGACTACATTAAGCCATACATTTGTGCATTATATATCAATCTAGTCAACAAATTTCATTTCTAATTGAATAAAATTAAATATATTTTTTTTTTTGTTAAATTAAAATACAAACTGAAAAGCTTTCCAAATCTAAAAACTGAAAATAATATAATAAGTATTTTAAAACAAAACAAATAAAATCATTAGTTATATAGGATAAACAGTAGAGTTGTTATTTTGAGAAATTTGGTTTTATAGTCATTAAATAAATTAATATTCCCAAAAGCATTTAGGCATTAATGTTTATTTAGAAAATACTACTACATATGTGAAATTTTATATAGTATAGGGTTGATTATGCCAAAAATCAACTATTAAGCAAGGGTCACACTTCACAATTTTTAGACATACTGTTTACTGCAATGGCTAGGTGGATTGGTCACACATTTGAGATGTAGCAACAATGTGGTTACAAATTCACCAATGAAATTCTAGTAATGATCAAAGTGTAGATTACAATCAACATCGTGTGATTAGAAAAATGAACAAAACAAAATAGTCTTTTGATGAAGAGAGAGAACCTAATTTTGATAAAGAAATTCTGTGAGCATTTGTAATTATAGATTAATCTTATAAACTGTGATTCTGACTTGATGCTCTGATTTGCTATCATTTTAAATAGTCGCAACAACAATTGTTTAATGGCTGTGCACTTGCAATTGACATGAGAACAAACTCTGTTTATTCAAGAGGATCTGCTAGTTAATGAGAATAGCACTTACAATTGCAGTTGCCTGCACGGCTGAAAATTACAAAGTGTGCCTTCCACTTTAGCACTTCTAATATGTAAAATTATTATATAAATTTTTTAATGTGTTTTTAATTACAATACAACTTGATTTATTTACACTAAGGGTATGAATTAAATGATTCTTATGCAACTTAAAAACTTAAAGATTTTGATTTAACTTTTAATAAACTGAGATTTTCACTTCTGTAAACATTTTTTCTGTTTAATACTTAACAAATTTAAATGTTCATGTGATAATTTTTGCTCTATGTAATCAATTCCTTATAAATATAATAAGATCAACAACCGTAGAGTTTATCCCAATTAGTAATTATGTAAACAATGTAATTATAGACATTAAATTTACAGTTATTAGTTTTTATAATTACTTTATTCATACTATACATACACAGAATTTATTCTCTATTTAATAAAATCACTAACAATTTTGCCATCTACAACATGTATATTATACATAAAAAAAAATTAAAAACACACACTATCTCTTCAATACAGTACATTAAATACTTATATATGTGTATATGTATTATATACAGGCAATGTGATTATAATGACATGTATTGTTTAAGTAAAACACTGTTCACTTATAAAAGTGAATTATGCAATTTCATTTATTTATTATATGCAAAATTTAATAAGTTTTGTATAAATTTCAACAGAAGATAATTTGTGAGAAACTTAATTGGCCCTAAAATATATTTATTAAAGTTTCAATAGAAGTGATAATTTGTTAAAGAATGAACTTTTAAAAGAGTATTTTTAGTTTATAACACAGAAAGCAGAATTATCGGCAAGTATCAGTTGAGAGTAAACATGAATTTGCAAGAGTCGTCTGTTAATACTTGCAGTTAAGCAGTTACAAAATCCAATTCATAAAGCTAGTGCTTAACATACTAATCCTTTTTCTTAGTTTAAGAAATTTTTAAATAAATTTATTTCAATTAAAAAGAATATTTTTTTAAATACGAAAACTTTGAATAAAATCTTACAATTGAATTTAAGGTTCTTAATAACGTAAATATTTTAAAGATTACAACTAATGATTAATATGCTTTAATTTAATCTGTGAAATATGAAAAAGTTCACGAGTTTTCTTTGCAAAATCATTTTGCGTATCAAATTGTCACATTTTTAGTGTAATTTAGAAATTTCCGACAAACTTATTCCGCTTTTAGGACCTCCGTGATATTTTAATATGCAATTTTTCTCTGTTCTAATTTTTTCTGTAATTTACTCTACAGTGCTAACTAGGAAAATATTTTCATGATTTGTTCTCATATCTTTTTATAGCTAAATTCTTTATTACTTTATAAATAAATGAAAAGATTTGTATTTAATTATTTTAAAAAAATTCTGAAATTGTTACATAAGGATTTCTTTTTAAACACAGATTTTTCAGCAATAAGAATTTTCTTATCACCACAAATAAACCTTTCGTTTTAAATTTTGCCCTGTTAATTCAAGTTAAGGTTAAAAACTTCATTAAATTACTATGCTAAGCAGTAAGAAAGATAAGCATTACGTTGAGTTGCCGCATACAATAGTCTTGTTTTAACAATTAAAAATTTATAGTTTTATTAACTCCTTTATAACAAGTAGTAGTAAAAATCTGAAAATATGTTTTTATAAATAATTTATATTATTTTGCGAGCTTTGAACTTTAATAGGTTGAGTTAATTCAAAATTTAAATATATTTATTTTGAAATTAGATTTATTAATTACTTTTTTTAAATGTAAATTATAGGGTGCCATTTTGAAATTTGTATCAGGACACACTGTTAGCAGCATTTTTTTCCCCCCAATCATTTCAAAATTTTTTCTCCTTAGATTTTACTAAATTACTAAAATTATCATTTAGATTGATTTAAAAAGAAAATAAATTTATTATTCATTTTTATATAAATCTTTGCTAAATTATCAGGTTATTACATGGCTAAGTTTCTGGAAGAAAATCAGCCCAAAACATAACTAAAACTTGTGAGTCCTGATTATACAATACATTAATTTATTATAAATATTAAAATTAACATGCAATGGTGGCACAAATGCCTACCTCTAGACAAATTAATTAGTTTCTAATCACTTATTAAGTTAGCCATATAATAACATGATAATTTGGCACTTTGTTTGGTTTAATAAAGAGATATTCAATATAAATTGTCAAAAAGTTTATTATTTAACTATTTTTTTAATATACAACCTGATCAAATCAGGTTTGTATATTAAAAAAAAATTCAACCAAATCAAACCAAGATTCAATCAAACTTGATAAAGAATAAATCAATTATATTTTTATTTTTAAGAAGAAATTTTTGAATATTTTTATCAGTTGTATAAGAACCAAACGTCTTCCAACACTAGAGGAGTTATACTTCAACACTTCAAACAACCTTTCCAGCTCCAGTGATATTTGTTTACACCTCAGCAAATGTTTTCAACCTCATCGAGGTCTTCAATAATATTTATCAGTTGTAAAAGTTATTTGTACTAGCTACTATTTGTAAACAAACAAAATTAATTGTTTAAAGTTTACTTTAATGGTTGAAATAATAATAATAATATGAAAGACAAATTAAAATCCTAATTATAAAATAATCATTGCAAAAAATAAAAAAACAGTGATCAAAATATTTAAAATAGGAATACTTTCACCAAATATTTTAATTTTTATATGTATTAAATAAATTTAAAAAAATGCTCAAAATTATTTTGTAAATACTGTACTTTTTTTTTAAATTTAAATATTGGTACTTAAGGGTTAAGAGGACGCCAGTTCAGTGGGGACGCACGTTTTAACCTAACCTATCCTATTCTAATAAACAAATTCTACACATCTGTATCTGTATTATTTAACAAATCTGAATATTAACCAAACCGAGTTTTCTTAATTATAGAACATCCAACTTTCTACTTGCTGCTTTATTTTATTTAGAAAATTTCATAAGCATTTAATTTTAGAGCATTGTTAATAATTTTTTAAAAATATTTAATCAAAGTACATTTATCGATAATGGAATTATATTGATTTTAGTATCTGGATATCAAATAATTTGCAATGGCTATGTCAAATAGTCTTATGGAAATGTCTGATTCANGGGTTAAGAGGACGCCAGTTCAGTGGGGACGCACGTTTTAACCTAACCTATCCTATTCTAATAAATTACCATAATTATTACCAATCAAATTATTAGAATAGGTTAGGTTAGGTTAGAACGTGCGTCCCCATTGTTTCCTTTTGTTTGCTGGAATCAGAGATGAGCCGCCATGACGGTATACATATCTGGACTTTAACCGGCAAATAGGCGATATCTATCATCCTAATTAATTTTTTTTCATTTTTACAACCTTATCAGTACATTTTCTTTTTTTTAGATTTAAATTTACTAGTCTATTGTTATTTTGATATTTTCATTCAAAATCGCGACTTTTATCGCTATTTCAGACTGGCGTCCTCTTAACCCATAAGTACCTAAATATTTAATTTTTAATAATTTGTTTTATTAACAAAAAAAAATTATGATAAAGTATAACAATTGGTACGTATTCAGTTCATGTATTAGGACTCAAATAAAATTTGATGAATCCTACATCCAATTTTATTTTAATGAAAAAATTATTTTTCTAGGAATGTTTAAGATAAACACAATAATGAAATAAAGGTTAATTTATTGCATTTAAAATTAAATAATCACTATTCAATTTACCTTAATTTCCTAACAGACTTTCCATTTTCGAGATTTGCAATCTCAAGCCTAATATGACCTAAAATAGGTCAAAAATGTTTGTTATAATAAATTTTGTTACCGAAAGAAAGAACTTCTGGTTATTCAGTTAACAAACCGTGTAAAAAAACTGGCATTTTGTAAATGTTTACAATTTTATATTAATACTTTTTGTATGGTAAGAATAGATGCAAGCCTAAATACAGATTATTATAAAATAAAGCAACAAACATGAATTTTCTCACAATTTTTGGCTGAGGAAAGTTTCTGAAAACAATTTAAAAGCTATTAATTTGGAATGTGACAAAAGCTTTTAATTTCTACTTTTAATTTAATTTAACTTTTAGATTTGTTTCAAACTGTTTTTTAAATTAAAAAATAAATTGGTCATCCTCCGTCATAAATCATCATCATCTATTTCACACACAAACAGCCTTATTGAAAAACAAAGTTGCAGATCCAAAACTTTCTCATTAGCTTTGCTTGATACTTATAAGTAGATAAACTGAATATGCATTTGAAAAATTTTCTTAGAGTAACAAGCATGTTTTGTTATAAATTCATGCTTGATTGCATCAGTATTGCTAATGTACAAGGGCATTTCCAGGATGAACCAAACAGAAAATCAAAAACCACTTATAAACCTTTGGTGTTAGTCCAGCAAAGAATGTATGGTATAATTTCTGGTCAATGCCACAGACCTTCGTTGGGAAACAGCTGTTTCTGACAGACAGTTCAAAGAACATTGCTAAATTTGAAAAAAAAACAACTAATACTAAGATTTGCAAGTGGTTTTGATTGCTAAAATAGTATTGTACACTTACTAATCACTAAAATCACCAATAATATAATTGCAAAATGAATTTACTGATTAGCATGTAAATAAATTTTTCAAGCCAATGCTAAATAACCTGCTTGTTAAGAATCAAATAATAATGATTACACATTTTTATATCTAACTTTGTGTGAAATGATATGTAAGAAAATCTTCTATAATAGTTAAAAATTGAATAACTTTCTTATTGAGAAAACAAACAATACAACAGGAAGATTTAATAGACAGATACTATAACATTGCTGTCATTACATTTCGGAGAACCCACAGTAATATCCAACAAATCTAATACAATGAGATTTCATTAAACTCCTAAACTTTATGTTTGCATAAAAATACAGTAGAGCGTCGATTATCCGAAAGAATTTCAGTCGGCAAATTTAAATTTTCACCAGTGCTGTGGCGCTGCAATCTTTGGCTATGTCTTCGGCTACTCAAATATTTTACATTTTTGATAATAAATTAACTTCTAAAGTATAATTTTTTATTGTTTTTATATTTTTCAATATATTTATTTTGTCCGTACAAAATAAAAAAATAATTTTTAACGATACAATGGTCTTTGTTAGGCTTAAGATCGACGAAAATTCAACACAAAGCGACACGCAACGGAGAAAAATGTCAAGATGGGATAAATTAATATATTTTTTTGTACATAATCGATTATCCGAAACATCGATCTTCCGAACAACCCCAGTCCCCAATTGATTCGGATAATCAATGCTCTACTGTATTATGAAAATTACATAATAAGACTTAATCATTTAATCAATCTTAAGAAAACAAATCCAGTAATGAGTTGTGTAACTTTCCTGGCTGTTATGAGTTATTTAAAAAATAACTTTTATATTATTAATCAATAGATAATAATTCTGCATCGTACGTCGTAAAGTAAAAAAGAGTTTAGATCCTTCAAGAAAAAAAAAATGGAAAAAGGAAAAAATGGTGATGTGACTTATCCCGATGAATGTTTATACCGTTCTCTTCAATTAAATCATTCAATAGACAAACATCGATGCAAAGTCTGCCGAAAAGGATTAGTAAATGAATATGCTTTACTAGAACACGTGAACAATATTCACTCAGAATCAAAACCTTATGTTCGTAAACAATGCTTTAAAGATCTTACAAGTAAAGAAAAACTATTGAAGAACATCGAATCACGACCATTTAGCATTCCTAACTAAATTCATTCAAGAAAAATCGACGCAAGCAAGTACTCCGACACGGAACGTGGATCAACCATGAGTAAAAGCATTTCCGTAAACTTGACACATGCGGGAACTAAAAATGAAAGTGAATTCATCGATTCGATACATGCAAGAACAATGGATGAAAGCGGGTCTCTCGGCTCGATACATGAAGGAAGAATAGATGAAAGTAAGTTTTTTTAATAAATAATAAATAGAATTGCATGGGGTGCCATCTATTATGAGATTTTATTATTAAAAACTTTTTATATTATTAATTACTATAAAATTACAACTTAATTATGAGGGTAGAGATAAGTTTTATAAAAAAAATAGTAAATACTAAAAATAAAATCTTCAAGTCCAACTTCTCTTGAAATATCACACATGACTCCACTATCTCCTCACCCTGTAAACCTTTAACAACCAAAATTTAATAGCATCAATGCCTCTTATACACAAGCTACTATACCAAACTTCATTTCTTAATCACTTCCCTATCCTGTGATATTAAATGAAATAAATGCCAACACACATGGAATTTTTTCTGTTTTTTTTCCCTTCTGTATTTTGGGTTCAAAATATTTCAAAATGTGAAGATTTGGAAAAAACTCAAAGGGTCAAATTTGACGTGAGTCCGATACTTTCCTTGTTATGAATACATAACAGCCAGAAAAGTAAACCCTTTTCTGAATTTTTCACCAAATTTTCTAAGATCCATTAATTTGTTTTTCAATTTCTATCAGAGATTTGAATATGAATATTAATTATAAAATATGTTAATACATTCATTGAAGATATAAAAACTTATTTCCCCATCAATATGCTAGAAAAAATTTTATTTTTGTTTAATTGTAATATTTACATTAAAAACATCAGAAAAAATTTTGCAATCACATTTTTTCTGGAAAAAAAAAAAGGTGTGATGCTTGGACACCTATGAGTATTCATGGCATAAAAAATTAATATACAGATTATTATTACAAAACCAATGGATGAAATGTATTCTTTAGAGTGTATAACAAACTTTTTTATAAACAAAGAATAACATTACTGCAAGAGATAATATAAACAAACTTTGAGGATGCACCTGAGCACTCTCAGTATATTGGGCAAGGCAGTGTAGGATACTCCAAAGCATATTCAGCACTGAATGTGTTGAAAGAATTTTTTGGACATTGTTAAAAAAAAATAATAATAAGGTATAATATAAAGAAAAACAAAATATTGTTAATATTAATATTTTAATTTGGAGAAAATCAAAAGCACAAATTCATTTCAATTGTATTTTAGAAAGATTCACTAATTACATCACTAAATTTTCATTTTAACAGCTGAAAAATGGCAACAACAATTAAATTTACAACGTAGTAGTTTTACAACACTACACATATACAACACGTGTAATGAAGTTTCCTTCGTGATCAACTTTCCATAGGCTAATTTACGCACACCATCAATAAGAAGAATACATGTATTATTAAATTCGTTGATTTAGAAAGTAAGTTATTTCAAAATTTAATAAAGTTTTAAGATGCATAATAGAAAAAAGTTGAGAAATAATGGTTTGTCTAATCAAAAACCAAATATCAATTATTTACTATACACTAGTGGCCAATATTTATGAATGCAATTGCACCCTAGAACTATTACAGATTAAAATTTCAAAGGGAAAACTCATAAAAAAATCATCATAAAGCTTATCAGTAAAATAACTTCATTCGACAGTACAAAAAAATTCTTAAATTGAATAAAAATGAGAGAGAGAGAGAGAGAGAGAGTGCACGCTGATTCAAAAATTTTCCTATGAAGTAATATTGGTACCATTGATATTATGAAAGCATATTCACAAGTTATTGAGTATACATCATTGAGATGTATGATCAATATTTAAACAGATTACTTAAGATATTTTTGCATCTGTAAATATGTTGGCATTACAAATTAGTAGTATCTTGCCCTTGTACATCATGTTTTTTCTGATAACAACAGTCATGCCAATCATCTATGTAACTCAGTTCTGGGAAAATTTTTGAATTGAAATCACGTGACATCTGGTCTAGACTGGAAGTTTGTATATAGTCAATCGGAGCTTTCTGCCTCTAAACTTTTCACATCTGGTCTCAGTTTTCATCTATCTAACCATTCTTGAGATTAAGGAAGAACAGATGGATAATGGTGAGAATTTACAGGTCTACAATTTTTCAAATTGCAGCTCAATAATTAGAAATATAATAATTACTTTAACTGCACTGAATTATAAAAATCCTTCAAAAATAAAAATTAACATAATAATAATACAGATTAAAAAAAGGGAGAGTGAAAGAGAGAGAGTGTGTTTGTTTCATTTATATAAGAAAAATGTCTGACTTTCATTCTAATTTTGAAGACAAAAATGTTCAACTAGCTTTGAGATAAAATTTAAAAAATTATGTTTAACTCTTATATATTTTCTAATATTCTCTATTCTATTGTATTTTAGTAACAAATGCTTTAGTTATATTTTAAATTCAAAAATTCATAAGGTAACAGTGGTTGAGGTCATCTACTAGATGCATTTCTTTTTTTTAAATGTACCAGCACACTTGTACACTCATACCCTGTGCTATGCATTGTTTTACAATTGCACTCTATGTAACTTCACATTATGACTTATTTGATATGTTCATTCATTCATAATAATTTATCTGATTAACTTTTGGGCATACTTTCTTATATTTTTAGTGTATTCTACCTTTTATATGTCAGAAAAAAGCATGCAAATGATAATGGCTCAAAAATGCAAAGGAAAAGAATCTCTCCTGATATGGAACTACAAGTATTATGTCTATTGGAAGCTGGTAAACGTAAGTTGAAGTGGGGTACTTCTTTCAATTTGGCAACATCCACAATAAGACTAATTCCAAATAATACAATAAGATAAAGCTTTGGCAACCATGACCTCAGATTTTTTACAAACAAGAGTAAATTGTATAAGAAGCAATTGCTTGAAGAAATGGACTTAATATTTGGGTTAATGATTTATTTACATGCAATGGCATATGCCTCTAAACCATTCATCTCAATCATAATCACAATCAATAAAGTAAACATTTAAAAAAAATTATATTCTATTCTTATTTATATTTTAACCTAAATTCCGTTATAATAACCTGTTCTTCACCAAGTTGCCTAGTATACCATTTTCAGAAATGCCTCCTGAGTGCTAACTAGAATATGAGTTTTAATATTTGGATTTCTTAAGAGCATTTTTCTAGGTTTGGACTCTTGATAAGCTTCAGGAATTACTATATGCTTGATAAAGTTTATGAAGATTTGCATATTAATTAAACACTATTTTTGTTTAACAATTTTCAATTTTATAGCATTGTTATCAATGAAGCAAACATCAATACTTTTGGTGTTCAGATAAATAATCATAAATATTCAAAAAAATTAATTAAGCAATTCATAATACAGAACATTTACAATTCTATACATGCTTACTTGAGTATTTATGGTTATTTATTTGAACTCTTCACAATGAAACTGAATTTTATTTCACTTGATAACTCTTAATACAGTGTGTATATTTTATACATTTATAGTATGATCATCACAAGAATTTTTATGGTCATCAAAGCTTATAAACAAAGCAGCAGTTAAACAAAAAAAATTTACACATAATGTGATTTGATTACATTCACATTACTGTTAATATTTAGTTGAATTATATTTACTAGATATTGAAGATTTAAATCACTCTTCAATCTGAGTATTTATGTTTTTAAGCAACAATGTTTATTTATTAAATAGCAGGTGTAATTAAAAAACTAGGCTGCTAAATTTGTTGTTCATCTTAAATGCTTAAATACTAATGTTATGTAATTAATGAATATTTTAAATATCATTCTTCATGATTCATTTTTATAAATTATAACAGCAACTAAATTGCTAATGATACAAACACATATGTAGCTATTCCATCAAAAGATTGATAATCTGTTCTGGTATAAATATATTCTTATAATAATTTTGTATGTTTTTGCACATTTGTACACACAATTATTGTGTTACAGATGTTTTATGTATAAATATTAAGTACTTTGTATAATCTTAATGCATCACTTAAAAAGACATCAACTAAATTTTATAGAAAATTTGGCAAAGCAACACATTCCACTAAAACAACTGACGTGAAAATCTGCCACACATAATATCCACAACTGTACTAGAGCTTTTAGTTATAGAAAGAATAACAGAGCATACACAACATTGAACAAATATGAATTTTTAACTAAACATAAAAGTGTTTTGCCTATTTAATTAGACTTATAATTGAACATTATAAGGGTGATTTCAAAGAATCACCATTTAGAAGACAAAATTTGAAAATTAAACAAACATTACAAAAATTTGGTACAATAAGTTAAATTTAAAAAGGAAAGTTTCAGTCATAATTTTCACTTTAACTGTTAAGAAATTTATATCTATATCTATATATATATATAAAAATGGAAGTGTGTGTCCCTATATTTCACTTTTCAGCAAAAACTACACATCGCACATGAATGGTGTTTGTATGTGGTAGTAGCCCCAAGTCTCCATTCGTGCACTATGGTGGTTGCGTCTCGATAGCTATAAGGGTGCGGGAGATATGGGCTTGAAAGTGGTTGAAAGTGGAAGATTTTCTATTTCGATTTTAAAAATTTTCGAATTTGAATTTGTATTCGAATTCGAATTTAAATTCGAATTGGTTCGATTATAGAACGATTGTAAACGTTCCAGAAAATTGATCAAATTGAAAATAGTTTGTTTGACTGGATGTAAAAATTCTCTAATTAGTCTGGAAACGGGAGACCTAATTCTTGCATTCTGTGCTATAAGGGTGTGGGAGATATGGGGTTGAAAGTGGTTGACTTCGAAGATGTGTAACAATGGAAGTGTCAACAATAGAAGTGTTAACAGTGGAAGTGTTAATATAAAGCGGCATGCAAGATTTACAGGCGGTTTTTTGTGGAAAATCAAACATATTTTTAGACTCATGTAAAAATTCTCTAATTAGTCTGGAAACGAGGGGGACCTAATTCTTGCATTCTGTGAAAACGGGTAAGATTGGCTATAATATAATTATCGTAATCTTCACTATCGTTACTTTTTGCCCAGCGAAGTGGGTCCTTGCAGCTAGATTCTAGATTACTTAGAAAAACAGTCTTTTATACATAAAAAAAAAACTATATTACATACAAATAAAAATCCAGCAAAGCGGGTCCTTGCAGCTAGTAATATACAGTATACAACCTATTGCATACAAGTAAAGCATGCATTTGGAATATCAATCTATTTGAAAAACTGGTAAAATTTATAATAATAACTTAAAAATATCTTGAATTATTATTTATTATTAAAATATCATATAATTCTAATGTTTTTCCTAAAATGTGAAGTTTTCGTACAGATAAATACAATATCTAATGTAAATTGAAGTTTATCAATATAGAACATGTTGAGGTGAAACACAAACACAGCACTAAATATTTATTAAATACTAGTTCCTACTAAAACAACTTAACTCTCCAAATGTCTTAATATCTCAAAGAAATGAGCATATTTAGAGGATGCACAGGACACAGCTGCACCCCTTCTGAAGGTTTTTCTGAGTAAAGCTGGTAAATTAGGTAGTAAAAAATTTTTTAAGGTATATCATTTCCTTTAGAGGGGGTGCAGAAAGATATCTGGATCTGCTATTGCAAAGAGAGCAGAAAAAAGGTGGATGAAAATACCATGCCATTCAGAAAAATCTTTACAGCTATTTAAAAAGAACACACATAAATGCAACTCTTATACAAAATAAAGAAATAAAAACACTTATTTGTCTATAGAAGAAGAAAACTTAACCAACATTATATTTGATAAGTACTGTATGCCTTTATCAGAAAAGCTTATGTTTACTCTGAATGTCTGTGTTAAGAATTTATCTAAAATATACAGTATAATTGCAGTAATGCAAAGTCTCTGTCATTTCCCTAATTAAAATATTGGACTCTCTCTAAACCCTAATGTGCAGTTTACATGTACATTTGAATTATACATGATACAGTATATGCTGTTTTAAGTTGTTTATTCTGCATAAACTGGCTATATTTTAATCAAAACATTTATTGTGTATTTGAATTTCTTCACATGTTAAAATATTGTATAACAATATTTTAACATGCAAAATTAAAATTAACTGCAAAATTAAAATTTTTAAATAAACAACAATTAATAGAATTTGAACTTATAAAAATGAGTAAATGACAAAGAAATTCAACAGACAACACTTGGAGCTACCAAAAATATTCTATTAAATATTTTTACATATTTATTTTAAAATTAAATAAATTCTTGTGTAAAAATAAAAACCAGAATGAAAATTTACTGAAAAATATTTTTAATTAGAAGACAAATACAAATTTTGGAGTCTTCACAAGTTGTTCTAATTATATCTCAAAAACAAAAATTTTGAAATCCACAATTTTTGTGGTCTTATCTTCTAATTAAAAACATTTTTTAGTTGATTTCTTATTTAGTTTTATAAAAATCTGAATTTTCCACTTAGATTCATACATAAATTAAACATTTATTTTCATGTAAAAAAATATGAAGAATGCTGTTGTAGATTATTATATTTTACAGTATATAAGAAAAAGTAATGAATTTTCTAAATGGCCTTCAATGGCTTAATACGGCTAACCTGATTGACTGACAACTAACTGATAACATTAAGTAGCATAAGTAAATAAGACTACAATTACTTAAAATTCTAGTTTTGACTGACATTAAAAGGACATATTGAAACAAAAATGTCTAACTTGAAGATTTCTGTAAAAAGTAAAATTCTAAAAAACAATGGAGTCAGAACTTATTACTAATCTTTACCTAATTGTACTATAAACAAGTACACAAAAATTTAAATTTCCTTTCCTTTGTGACTTGTGGAGGATTATTGACCTCTTAACTCTGAAACATTTAATAATAAATGAAATAGAATCAAAAATTAAAGGGCGAAAAAACAAACCAGTTATCCATACAATATCCATAAGTAATTACTTATGGATATTGTATGGATATTTGTTGTAACTGGAAAATTAAATTTGTATTGTGTACTTTAACCATACTGAAGAGGCCAGTGTAGCTGGCGAAATGCATTTGGGGGAAGTTTGCAGTAATAAAAAAGTGTTTCTCTTTGCTGGAAACTGGTTTGTTTTTTCGATCTTTAATTTTTGATTCTACTTCATTTATTATTAAATGTTTTAGAGTTAAGAGGTCAATAATCTTCCACAAGTCAGAAAGGAAATTTAAATTTTCATGTAATTGCTTATAGTACAATTAGGTAAAGATTAGTTAAAGATTTCTTATTATAATAATAATGGTGGAATGTATTCTACTCATTTAATACTGGTGCCTAGCATTATGTCAGATCAGAACATAGCTGCAGAAAAAACTGATCTGTTTATATGCTATTCATTTATACATCTGTGTTTAAAAATTTTCTAACTGACACATGTTTATTATGGTGCTTTCTATAGTGTGATATGTCTGCTGTTGTAAAGCTCTGTGTAGTGTTTGTGTAATGACTACCTGTACAAGAAAAGACTAATGGCACAATAATTACCCAATCCATTTATCATTATCACTAAAAATTTAATAATAAAAAGTATTTCATTCAGTGTATAACTGAAATACCAAATTCCAGTAATTTAAATTACTAAACTGAGCAAACAACAATTAAAACATTTAAAGCACTGGTTAAGATTGATAACAATTGCACATTATCATACAAGTTGAGGTGACAGTGCAAAAAAGACATTAAAATTGCCTGTTTTCCTGAAAACAATGTTAACTATGTTTTGGGACAAGCTAATTCTAACAACATTAAAGCAATTTCTGCAATTGTAATAAAATGACTATTATAATTTTCTAACTATTGAGTGTATAAAAGAAAGATAATTAATACGTCTTGTAAAATGAACAATCTTAACATTACTTTCATTTACAGCGAACTTAAATGTTTACAATAAATTTTATAAAATTATCATAAAACTATGATAATCAGTATCTTTCTAAACCCATGGTTCTTAACCTGTGGTCCATGAAGTTATCCCAAAATTATTAAATAAATGATGATGAGTTGATGACAATGCGCAGTACGTCAAGGTTAGAGCTGATAGCAGACTGGGCTGGGGTATGGTGCGCAGTCAGAAAATATGAAATTGGAAGGCACTAGCAATAAATTTGCATTTGAAGATAAAATCTGTGTGTTTATCGCTAAAATCAAACTATGGATCAGCAAAGTCGAAAGAGAATTTTTCTGCATTTGATACATTGAACCCAATTATTGATTGACAATGTGCTGAGATTAAAGGACAAATACAAAAGAACATTACATTCCATTTGCAAAGCTTGAAAAATGAATTCAATCGCTATTTTTCTGACTGCAAGTACAAAGGTATTCGGAAACTGATTTGCAATCCTTTCATAGTCAACATTTCTGAGGTGCTGGATGAAATACAAGAAGAGTTAATTGAAATGCAACATGATAGTAACTGCAAGGATACATTTGAGACAGGAATTAATCTTAAAGATTTTTGGAGCCAAAAAGCTATTGCTTTCTCTAAAACTCGAGAAATTGCTTTACAGTACCTAACTTTATTTTCAATCATATATTTATGCGAGCAAGGATTCTCAGTGCTTTTGATAATTAAAAATAAACATCGAAATCAGTTGGATGCCAGTGCTGACATGCATTTGCTTTGAGTAGCACTGAACCAAGAAATCAGCAGTTGGTAAACAGTATGCAGTCACAAAAATCGCACTAAAATAAATAATTAATGTAACATTTTCGCAAATAATATAATACTCTTGGTTCTGAATAATTTTATACATGTTTAATTTATAGGACAACCTTATAAGAATCTATATTACTGCCAAACAGCTCGTGGTCCATGGCAAGACAAAAATTTTGATAAATGGTCCCTCATCACTAAAAGATTAAGAACCACTGTTCTAAACAATAAATTCATATTAAATAAGTTCAAAATAAAATTTATTTTATAGTAATAGTAAATTATTATATAGAAATGTGAAATACTTTTTACTATAAATTAATAATTCCTAATAAATACTTATAACAAAATTAGAAAAAGTATCTTATTTTCAAAATATCTTGAATTAATATCCTTAACATTTAAAAATGGATTTTAAAGAACCAAGGGCACCCACAGAATTTTGTCTCGTAGGGACAAAACAGTCAATAACTTTCAAAACTGGTATATACCTCAAATTAATAGTTTGAGGTAGCTGATATAAGTGTCTGTCCTGTATGGGATAAAACAGTTTAGAGAAACCAACAACGGTTTGATTCACTAAAATCATGTTCCATAAACAGGCTTCCTCCTGCTTATATCATCTATCTTCGCGCAAATGAACACCATGTACAACAAACATGTACAAATAAAAATTTCAACTATAAAATAACATGGCATATTTCAAACAGTACAACTCCTAAATGGTGCTTTAAGGAGAATTAAAGGGACCGTACCATTGCACACAGACTGTGAATAATGTAACAACTATTAAAATAAATTTACTCCTTCAAAATACCTTGTTTTATAAATTTGTTATTTGGAAAATAAAATATAAAGCAAATACCAGGAATAAATAACCCAACTGACTCTTCTCTGTGAGCATTCTTGTAAGGAACAGTATTTAATGCCCATCTATTCTTAAAAGTTGAAACTATTCTTGGAAGATAAATCATCCCGTTCCAAATGAATAGCAGCCTTTAATCCATTAAATACCATTATTATAATTTAATAAATTTTTTAGTTGCATTTAATTATAATTACTTACTTGGATTAAAAGCTCTTTGTTTACTCTATTGTAGACAAATTTCACCCTTCTGCAATTCTAATTTAATTAAATAATATTCAAATAAATTAGTGAATGTGATGATTACAAATATTTAGGATCACTTGGTTTTATCAACTACATTCAAATGTTATATTTTCTTTCTCAATAAATATCTTAAAAATACATAATTATAAAGTAAATTAACCCAAATTGTAAATTAATCAAATGATAATGCCAGATTCATTTTTCAAATAACTTGGATAATTAAATATATAGATAAGTTGTTTGTTCCGAAAGTAAAGATTAAACAAAAGTCTGAGTAGTGTAATTGGCAAGCAGGAGTCAGATCTGAAATATTGTTTTTTTGGACTAAAAAAAATCAAGAATTTTGATAAAAATTCAGATGCATGACAAGAGATTTTAAATTTTAGTAATTCTATTCAAATTATATCTATCGTCTATTTTATATTGTTACTCTGAATCTGGAATTGACCTTTTAAGTGAAAAGAATTTAAACAAAAATTTTTTACATTGTACAAACTAACAAACCAGTATAAAATTCTTTAATTAGACAAAAAAAATATTAAATCAACAAATCAATTGTTCTTTAAGAAATTTACTATTCCAAATGAAATTTTACAGCTATGTTATTTTGTTTCTGTACAATTTTTTTAAAAATAAAGAGAAACTCTTTTTGAAACAAACATTTCAAAAAATATTGGTAAAATTATGAAAAAAATGTAGGTTATTCCAAAAAACATTCATTTTCTTGAATAATATGTTCAAATAAATAATAAAAATTATTAAAAGCAGCGATGAAAATCTTAAAATGAGTTTATGCATGCAGAACCAATAAAAATGCAGCAATGTACAAAATTAGCATATTAATATGCATGAATATCAAGTTTTTTTCTATTTTTGTATGTTTTTGATGATAATTTAATACTCTCTTATTCACACTTAGATTCTTTAACTTTATAAAGATAATTTAATATATGATTTACATCTAGTAAAATTTATTTTAATAACTTTAAAAATTTATAATTTAACATATTGATTTACATTGAAATTGCATAATTTAAACTATATTTGACAAAGCAATAAAATTTTCCTGATTATCTTGAAAGCAAAAACAACTCAAATATGGAACAAACAGTTATTTATTGTGACATTATCACAATTCTCAAAATTTTAATAGTGTCTTATCCCTCTACATCATACTTTTCCTGTTAACAATAAAGTCATGACAGTCATCTATCTGACTGCATTTGGGAGAAAACTTTTGAACTGGAAGTTCTTATATAATTAATTGGGGCCTCCTGCTTCTAATCTTTCCGTATCTGGTCTCAATTTTCAACTAGCTAACTGCATTCTCAAGATTAAGGAAGGTCAGACAGACAAAGATACAGATGTGCCAGTGGGAATTTATAGGTCTGTAATTTTTAAAAATTGAAGCCCAACTAGAATCTCTTGCAATTCTAATTTCAGGTTTGAGTTATTTGTATGAAAAAGAATTTTAACTGCATACAAAATGAAAGATACGTATAGAAGTTTCGATAATTTATAGAATAAGATTATTTTTTTTGGAAAAATTAAAGATAAAAGTTTATATAATTTAGAGAGTACCAATTTCACAACTTGCAAGTTAAACAGTACTCATACAACAATGTCACAGATTTTCATAGTGTCGTTAAACAAATACATATGGCATACAATTTATATTTACCAGAGAACTAGCATAAAGAAAAGTATAGTAAGAGTATGAAGCAATATATATTCTTTATTATTGTTTTTACAGTATTTGTTATATTTATATACTAAACTTTGACATTAAATGAATGACTATTCCATGAAAATTTATTTAAATTAAATCTCTTCAAAGTGTTGAATTCATTTCTGTTTTCTAACTTAAATTATAACAGTTTAATAAAAACGAAAATACTTTAACTATTACTCTAATGAGGAAAGAGTATATGTACAGTACATAATGTCCTGAATTTATGTTATGTAGTTAGCATCATAGGCACTCAGGGGCGCCGCTAGCTGTTTGAACGCCCATGTGCAATACCGATTATGCCGCCCCCTGTTTAACTACGATTACCTATGCTGAGCTTGCCAGAAAGGCTCTTTGCCGCCCCCTGGACGTGCCGCCCGCGTGCGATGCACGCCCGCTTACGGCGGCCCTGTAGGCACTTGCCTAGGGGAAGAGCCACAAAAAAGGGAAGCAAAAAATAAACTTTTGCTATTTTATTCATAATGTTGTTTTGGCAATATATATTTAGACCCTATATAATTATTTTGATGCATCAAAATATTGCCCAGGGAACGAGTCATTCAAATCCGAAACTAATCTTAACATTAATCAATATCACACCTTTACATATTACCATAAGACAAATATTGAAGCGGATTACATTAACAATAAGAAAGAGAAGACCTTGTTGATCACCTGGAGATCTTTCATCACCAACCTTCCACAGCAAGGTCACACCCACACTTATATACAAGTGTATAATTAAATTTATGCCATTCCTATGCAGGTTTTTTGTTGATTATTTCTATTCTAATTTTGAGTTATATTTTATATTAAATATTTTTTATATAACTTCATATGTAAACTAGGCCGAAAAAGTTTGTTTCTAATAAAGTGTTGCCAAAAGACATAAGGAAGGTGTGATATTGATTAATGTTGCCTGGGGACAAATTGATTCTAAATCTGGCACTTGAAAGAGAATTTTAAAGAAATGGTATTTTAAGTAAAATTCACTACTTCAAGAAGATTACATAAAATTATTAAAATTAAAAAAAAAATCTTGAATTCTTTTGACTAGCTATTCATCATAATATATACTTCCATGAATTTGTTCATATTTCCTAACTTTCTTGCATTTAGATTTGATTAAATAAGATTCTAATAAAAGCTGTGAACTATTGTATATGTTATATTAACATGTATGAAAATACACAACAGTAGATTCATTCAAATTCATAATTTGAGGCCGAATGATTGACAGACTATATTGGGTTATATTAATGCTACTACTAGCATTAATATAGCCCAATATAATCCAGCAATCGTTTGGCTTTAATCTAATAATCTGGTTTATGGATGTTTATATCTCTAATTTGAATGATGGTTAAAAGTTCAATCTGTAAACTAGCTAAAAATTGCATAAATGATCAAACGTACACTAAACAAAGTAATAAAGCTAGCTAAAAATTTATATAATCCATTCATCTATTAAAACCTAAAACAGAAAAAGAATCTGAAAACCATTATCTAAGAACAAACACATGGTTTGGTTATTATTAACAGTGGGTTATGTTTTCATGTACATTTACATGTTGATAAAAATAAAGCTATCATTAAAATAATCTTTAAAATTCTAATCTATTTTCAGTTTAATTCTCATTTATGTTGCTTTAAATAAAAATTTTGATAACATTTTTGTTCTTTATTTTATTTCTGTTACTATAGAAACATTTATGAAAGCATTCTCCAAATTTGAATTATCACTAAATTAAAAGTTTTTATTCTTTTTCTATTGTAAATCTTAAAGATGGGAAAATGAATCTAGAAAAACATTTACCTGCTACAAATAATTACATTTAATGCATTTTGTTAATTTAAGTTTTAGGAAAAAAACAGTTTTATGTTTGAGATTCTGGAATAATTTTGTTTTTTTATAAAAAAACTCAAAACTATAGTCAAATAAAAAAAAATTTGAATGACTAATTTTTGAAAACAAAAATCTTAAATTACTTATAAAAATGTTATATTAATACAAACAAATAATTTTAATATTTTATGTTAACACCAAACAATTGCAGGATTACACTGGCCTATATTAATGCCACTAATTACTAATTAAATGTTGAGTAATTTGGCCTAGAGGTAGACATTAGGTGCCATCTATAATCTCAAAATCAGGTTTATAGATGTTTATATTTATATTTTAGCAGATATAAGTATGCTAATTGATGTGAAGAAAAACTTTTTTTTCTTCTTCAAATTAAAACATTAAAAATATAGAAGTAAACTGAAAATCAAACTTTATTTAATATTAATGCCACTAATTAAAACTGATGTTACAAACTTACAAAATATAAAAATTATATTTAAAAATAAGAACTAATATNTATATATAACATTTAAATATATATTCTCATAAATTATATTGTTGTTATAATATTTTAATATTTAGTGTATATAGTGTATGTATATATATTATATATATTTTTGTATGTGTATTGTGTATGTGTGTGTGTTTGTATGGTGTATATTTAATAAGAAAATAATATAAATATACATCGCTATATCATTGTGTAATACTGTATTTCTAAACACATACAGGCTCTGTTCGTATCATCTAGAAGTGTATACTTAATGCCATTTGAAGTCATTTCTTCAGTTTTACAATAAACAAATTTTAAAAATGACGTCAAATTGACATAAACAAGGCTATACTGTATTTCAATGTGAAGTCAATATTTTCTTATATTTCGAAATTTTATTTATTGATTCAGAAGTTTTACTTTCTTGTCCTCTTAACGCTTTATTATAAAACATTTTTAAATATTAATATATTTAAATTCTTCATAAGTTATTTAAAAAATTATTTCTTGAATAATTTGTGAAGAATTTCAATGTATTGGCATTTAAAACATTCTGTAC
Source organism: Centruroides sculpturatus (assembly GCF_000671375.1). Taxonomy (NCBI): domain Eukaryota; kingdom Metazoa; phylum Arthropoda; class Arachnida; order Scorpiones; family Buthidae; genus Centruroides; species Centruroides sculpturatus. The sequence goes on along the minus strand of NW_019386290.1, from coordinate 104,938 downwards.
GCAGACATTATTCAGTACATCGTCAGCAATATTTGTCATTATCTAATTTATTCTATTGAAAATCGGTTGTTACGTATCGATATAAAGTTTCTACAGACATAATATACATTTTTCTTCGTCTTGAAATATGCATTCATTTAACTAATCAATGCCAAGTTTTTAATATTCTAGACAAAGAAATACAATTGAATAAAGCAATTTTCTGGTGTGAAATAGCACATTAAATTGTATTTTATTGAAAAAATTAAATTGTTTCTGACAGAAACAATTTAAAAGAAATCCAGTTAAAAATTTTTGATTATGAACAGTATTCAAATGTACATAAAAAATGAGTTATAGTTTATAAAATTTTTAGTTAATTCTACTGTATTTAAATTTCTATTGATAGTAATAATAAAATTATACTAAAAATCTCACATATATGTTTAATAATATCTAGAAAATAAATAAAGTATTGAAATTCACGAAACAATGTGTGTAATTTACATTTAGTTTGTAAATGAGATTTTTATGGCTAGTAATAAAATCTATATTTATTTGCGCGAAATCTTTCATTATTCAAGAGAAATAAACTTTTAAAATAGTAATAATAATACAATTAAACATGAAATTTTGCATAGATATTTATTTATAGATATAGTAAAATTATTGGAGTGAAGTAATCAGAATTTAAAAAGTTCTGTTTTAATATTGTAAAACTCAAAACTGAAATTATTATATCTAAACGCTGGCATTTACATCTAATTACACAATATAAATGTATCATTTATTGTATGGGTCATTTTCAAGTAAGATTTTTACATAGTATCTGATATCAAGCTATATTTCTACAATTAGGCTATGCAATGGGTTTTTTTTGTTTGTTTGTTTTTTTTATTGGAAATTATTTTTTAAAGCCCGTTCATTAATTAGTTGTGCAGTTTAATGGAAAGTAGCAAAAAGTACATTATTGTACACAAAAGTGGCTAAAAATTGTAACCTTCAAATAATTAATAAACGGTCCATAGCAATACTTAGCCTAATGATTTTTTAATTGGCTAAAAGACCGTTATTATATTTAATGGAAGAAGGGCATAGGTCTTCTTTATCACTATAAGTGCTGGAAATTCTTGCCATAAGAATTCAATGTTGCGTTCAATAACCTACTGGGATAAACATAACCATTTACATACTGTAGTTTCCTGTTATTTCTACAAAATAGACAATGTAATTGGCTATACTTATTTAGCAATGTAAATTTTTTCGTTATTAGATTAGTCAGTATGGGAAGTTTTTCAATTTCCATACTGACAATCTGAGAGGCAACACGTTATGAATGTTAGTTAGTTAGTTTGATGGAATAAAGCAACGCAACACTGCGGCGATTTGCAAAGAGGTTACTCCAAGAGGATATTTTATGCTTTATATAAATATAAAATTTCCTCTTAGGAGTGCTCCATTTAGACGTTAAGCACGAAGAAAATCACAAAATTTCACGTGTCCATTGGTCAGGCATACCATGTTTAGTGGCGTTACTCATTTTGCCACTATCTTAGTGGATAAAACCACAGGCTAATGAATGTTAGATCTAAAAAGTATTAACATTTGCTATTACTTATTTGATTAGACTTGATACATAAGGAGTTAAATCTCAAAAATAAGACTGTTTAGAATATTAATTAATACAGTGGAAATCGCTTTATAAAAGGACCTACCGTACTTCTAGTTCTATAAATTTAAATTATGCTATTGAAAATGTAGTTTTAACTACATAATATCAAAAAGATGACAAAAATGTGATACTTAAGATATAGTATTTCGTATAGCAAAACAGATAATTTTTATGAGTAAGAATTTACAAAAAGAACGGGTCGTATAACAGAGTCTTTTATAANATAAACAAAAATATACAATAAAGCAACTTTACAACAAAACAATAATAGTAATAATAATAATTTACAAAAACTTAGCAATATGTTATAATAAGCTGCATTAAAAGTTAGTTTCATTTTTAAAATTAATAAAAATCAGTACATTTATATGATTGGATATGACTTCATAATACTTAGTCTCAAATTACACAAGTAGTAATAATACAAATGTGTTGAGTGTCATGTCATACAATTTATCTAATTGAATCTACGAATTTGTACCATGTAACAGTCCTGTTGCTACCCAACAACTTAAAATTAGATACTCAGTGAAATCCTAATTAATCCACAGATAACTTACACATTTGTCACTCGTGTTTATTTCAATTATGGAAGTAATTTGATTTGTCTATTTCTATTCTATTTTTTATAATTATTTTAACATCATTATTTATAGTATTCACGCGATATATTTTCTGTTATTACTACAATTTTTTAACTACAGTAGTGCAGAAAAATTTACATTTGTATCATCACCAGAAGATTTAGATTCGATTTCTGCTCAGGAAAACTTTCCATGTTTATTTAGACACTTCTGGTCTAGAGAAGGATTAAAAAACGAAAAACAAAAATGTAGAAAAATTACATTATAAAAAAATTGAAATATTGTAATCAGAAAAAATTACATTTTTAAAATCATCATAAAAATATGCGTATTGGTTTATAGTGATACAGAAGAAAACACAATAAAAACAAATTGAAATTAATCTCTCGCAGCATTTTTGATAACATTCAAACATTGATTAATTATTACTTTCGCTCCGAGTCTATTAGACTACTCCAAGCATTGTTAAAAACGTAAATAAATAAAGTCTAGACATAAAAATAAGTTAATAACGAATAATATATAAATATAGTATGTCTTTGTGCTTAGGAGACAGGCATAGAAACCTATAACTGTAAGCAGAGTTAAGAGATCGAGAAAGGCCAAGTCATTTAGTTTTTTGAGGCAACAGTACATTAAAAAAATAAAACCGTTAAACATTTATATTCTCTAAATAATAAAATTTGAGAGAAAATAAAATTTTTTCCTTAAACATTTACGAGAGGAATGAATCTTTTTCTTCAAAATAAATTATTCATTTCCTTCAGTAAATGTGAGGCACTGTCCAAGTAGCCCTGTTGATCTTGTGATAAGTCCTAATTGTAAAGCTTTATCACAGGAAGGACTCACTTAATTGTAGAATCAATCATCAGACGAGCACAACAAACGTAAAGATAAATTACAGAGTAAATAAGTAGAATAAGTAGACGTAAAGAAAATAATTAATAACATACATCATAAAATTATAATAAATAACAGTTAAAACAGATAGAATTATAATAAATAACTTACAATATACACTTGACTCAGACAAAAATTACATATTTTATTAACTTAAAGGTTATTTAGAAGGATCTAAGAATGAAAGATTAAGTTTATTATAAATTTTGAAAGAATACTCTAGTTATTGCTCTAACATCAGCAATCTAAAAGTAAAAGAAGAAAGAATAAACATAATTACTTTCTTTAAAATCGATAACTTCTTATTTTTTACACTTTAAAAGTAGATAACATGAGAACGCATTAATCGTTATTACACTGGAATTTAGAAAATGGAGTATAGAATATTACTTTAAAATATATTTAAAAGTCACATATTTCTAGAATAATCATTAAAATATAGACTTAATTACTGTATATAATAAAAAAACACTCGAATGATTGATAATTCTTCTTTTAATTAATTATTATTATTTTATTTTAAAATCTTTATTAATTTTCTGACGGTTCTGTTTACAATAAAAAAACTGTGTTAATTAACATTAGTTTAAAATTATGATAATATATTTTATAGTTATAATCAAGACCTCATGCTATAAAAGGCCTAGGTACTACTTTAGTGTAAAAAATTCTTTAAAAAATTTGAAAAATATTCATTTTTATTTCAGTATTCAACAGTTTTATTTGGAAGACAGTTCATCAATTCTTGTTTCAAAGAAAATAGTAGTGACTCTCTGATATAAATTTTTAAACTACTTTAGTGTGGTAGGCCACTCTTTCTTCTTTATTTCAGCCGTCTTTCTTGAACTAGTTGCTTTAGTAAGATAACTTTCAATTTCGTTATTATATAAAAGCACGGTAATTCGATAAACGAACACATGTAAGAAGACTGATAAACTAAAACTAAAGTTTTTAAACACAAATTTAGAAAGTTGTTTTATATTTTAAATATTTATTTTCTTTATTTTTTTTAACTTAATTGGTAAATCTGTGAAAATAAATTAAATGATATGATAAAATTTATTATTACTACATTACTTCTGTTACATAAGCGTGTAATATTTCATCTTTTATGAGAAAATGATATAAAAGTTTTATAAAGAAATCAGTTTTTAGATAGAGTTTATACTGGAATGAAATTCGTAAAAACTATTTTAGGTATTTTTTTTAAGAGAAGACGATCGAATTCGTTCTTTATCTGGACATTTCTGGAAACGATCACTCATCTTTACATGAAGACTTTTACAAGCTTTCAAAATCTTGAAACAGCTTTTACTGGAAATAAGCCAATTGTAAGCTAGATACTTTGTGTAGTACATAAACCGAGTCATCAATAGACCTTTAACAAGCTTTCCATTCTACAAATAATCCTTGCCATTTGTTATAATTTCTACAGATCGAACTCTATGCCCTCTTTTTTTTCTCTCTATTTATTTTTCTTCAAAGCAACTTTATCATTCATCAACTAAACTAATACAGCGACACGATTATTTCGAACAAAGATGTTCGAAAATAAATTGTATTTTACAAATGACATTTTGACTGATAAATGAAAATGAGCGTGAATATCTAAAGTAGAAATTCGTATAGTTAGACTAATCAGATTATTAAATTTAAATATACTGATAGTTCCACTCTAGTTCACCGATCGTTAATCTCTTCCAACATCATTAAACTCCATAAGTAATTTATTTTATTTATCCTTCTTTCTTCTCTACTCCTTTTGACGTTATTTTTCATTCTTGAAATTTTCACTTTTATTTTTATTGGATACATTTTCAGTTTCCGGAAGATAATAATCTGATATTCAATCTCTATTCTTTTCAGTCATCAACAATATGCTTTCAAATCTTAAGTGCTTGTCATAAAAGAAAAAAAAAAAATCAATATAGCTCTTGTTAAAAATCTTCCCGATAGTCATACCGTGTATTTGCATCTAGCAATTATGCTCTATAAATAGAATATCTAACGAAACTCTTGCTACGACTATAGTGCGCTTAACTACTTGCACTGCTTTCTATCAAGGATCTACTTCAAATATTAATTAAAACTGATTTATTTTGGATACGTCTTTAAGATTAATACTGACAGTAGAAAAGTTTATCCTGGAAAGAAATTAAATAAATTTAGACCGCTTTCAGAAAAACTCTTAAAAAATCACTTTAATTTTTAGATTTTTTAATTAAAAACTCATGTTTAGTTGACCTTTACGAAATAAAAAAAGACTTACAGATNTTAATACGTCCCTAAGTCAAATATATTTCTCCCCCTTTAATCGAAAAATTTTTTTCATTATATCTATTTTAATTTATAACCTTTCATTTTGGAATATTATTATACAAAATTGAATTTTATTAATATAAAATTACAAATTATTTAATTATTACTACTAAAAATCTTATTAAGAATTTTTAATTTGTAATATAATATAATATAATATAATATAGAAAAAGTAATATAGAAGAAGTAATATAAGAATTCTTAAAAATTCTTATATTACTTTTTCTATACTTTTCCATTTTATAATATAAATTATATAGAAGAATATGTCTATTCTGAGATCCTAATAAATATATTTCTCATAAACTGCAAAGATCTTTATCATAACAGCCGCATTTTTGTCGTTCAGCAAGAGATTGTTTCGAGTTCAAATCCGTCTGGATCCTCGTAATTTTTCACAGAGAATTCGAGTAAGAATTTTATTATCAATCTCACGATTTTATCGCTAGTCGGGTTTGTTCAAAATGGAAAAATTGAGATCGGCGATAAAATCCGTTATGTGCTATTATTCCCTCCATAAATCCAATACAATTCACATACTTGTATTTCTCAGTAATAGGCAAATTATCAGTAAATTGAGTTCTTTTCGCTATGATTGATTGAGGGATTCTCTATCGTTAAACAGTGAAAGTATTCTCGAATCTGATCCAGACTCGTGTTCTTTCACTATTAATTCGGGCGCCGGTTTCAATATCTCATATTTATTGACAATTCTATTAAGTAAAACTGAAGCCCTAAGTTAATGTCAATATCAGCATCAATGTCACAGTGAAAGTGAGTCGAGAATCTCTTAAGTATAGTTTATATTCTTTTGATATTGAATAAAATAAAAATATTTATTAGAAATTAACTTTTTGAAATTAACTTTTAGAAAAATAAAAACTTTTCTTGTATTTTAGTTACTTAATCTTTCGCCTAACAATTTTTGAGATGAGATCTATTCGAGTTACAGATGGTAAGCCATCTTGGTTGAAAACAAAGAGTTCATTTCTTAACTTGGCTTTTTTAAGTTCTTAACTTAAATTTCGAAAAAAATATATATATATTTTTCCTTGAAATGGTTATCTTTAAAGTTCAAGCTTTCATCCGACGTGATAGCATAACTTTAATTGGATCCTTAGCCAAGTTTGGTCATTGCTCTTATCTTTACGCTATAATGACTTCATTTTCTAGATAAATATCACTTATTTAGATGATAGTATAACGTCGTAAAATTGGGTGTAATAGAATAAATAAAACTTTTCGAAGAATTTAATAAAGAAATTTTTATTTCAGTGCCTGCGACTAGCACCGCTGATCAATTTTGTAAATTAAAGTAAAATAAAAAGTGTTCAATTCATTTCAGTTAAAAAATATAAGTGCTTATAGCTACGAAGATAAACAAGCTAACTGAATGTGCCTAGAGGAAAGTTTAATTAACTTGCTAAGACCTTTCAATCGACATCAATGTCACAGTGGAAAGCGATTTGTCTTATTATTTTCGTCTATATTCTTTTGTAAAATTATCTACAGTTTGAATAAAAGTGGAAATATTTATTAAAAAATTAAATTGTTAAAACTCCATTAAAGCTTAATGGAGTTTTAACAATTTAATTTTTATCTAATTTAATCTGATCTAATTTAATCTCTAATTATAATATTAATTTTTTAAAAATTTTACGATCTTACTATTGACTTGATAAGATTTAAATTTTATAAATAATTGCAGCTTTTAGTAAAGTATTTACAAGTTCAAATACTTTATCTTTAGCCATAAATTCTAGTTTTATTTATGTTTAATATTTAAAAAAAATTTATCTTATATATTTTATAACTTAAAAAATAATAAATTTAGATTTATTATTATATGTAATATAAAGCAATTAAGTGGTATTTTTCGTGGATAAAATCGAATTATAGACATAAACAGCTTAATTTATTTTTATCTTTATCTGTTTCAGTTAACTAAAAACAGATGGCTACTGGTGATAAAGAACCTCCTTTAGGAGAAATCTGCAATATTACAGAGAAAACTACATCAATCCCTCCAGGACATGAAATGATTCTGGAGATGCACGAAAATAGCCACTCTAATGCAGTCATATATGTGGTTGTCGTGCTTCTTTTATACGCTTTGGCACTAATTGTTATTGTTATTAAGTATATCAAGACTGAAAGGTACGAAACGAGACTCAGTCGCCTCTACGACGAATTTATGGGAAGAGAACGATTTATAAGATTATCCAAGAGAAGAGGTTCTGTACCGACCACTCCTGCACCTTCTACCACCGAATATGTGGACGATAACAGCAAACCCAGTTCGAAAATGGAAGCAGATACAAAAGTGTAAATTAATTTCCAATAAATTCAGAGACAAAAATACCTATAATTGATTTTTATGGAAGTATTTCGCGAAAGAAATGACGAAAATACACACATATATAAATAAATACATATACATATGATTTTTCAATTGTATAAAGTTTTAAAAAATGTGAAATACAATCATACAGCAAAAAAAAACAAGTTTGTATATCCTCTAATTTATGCAAATTTCATGAACTTTTACAAATAATAATGTAATTATTGGTTCATACACTTATCATGGTATTGGTATTGACGCTTATTAAAAAGTTTATATTATTATTATTATCATTATTAATATATTTAAATAAAGATATTGAAGGTAAAATATGGATTTGGTTTCATTTTTTCATTATAAAAATAAACAATCAAGTTAAAGTCTATTGATATTTATAATTTTTTTCACTTTTTTCCCGTGAAATTTTTTTTAAGTTTGAAGTCATTTCTCTGATAAAATGAGCATGGCTTTTAAATGTTATAACCTATTTTTGGTTTGGCTTTAAAGAAATGAATTATGATGAAAGTTTCTCTAATAATTATAAAATATAATCAAATATTGTTTATTTTATTACACAAAATCGTCTCCGTTTGTTCCTGATAATCCTCCATAACCATATGGAGGATTATCAGGAACAAACGAGTATCTGGATATCTCGTCATGAAAGGACAATTTTAAGTTTGGAGCGATTTCCTGTTATTCTAGGGAAAATACCAAATCTATACTTTATATCAAATTAAAGCTCATGTTAAGAGGAACAAATTGATGTCACTTTCAACTCGGGAAAGTAGAGAAAACAGCTTCTTGTTTGGATCTGTATCAGATTATTATTTCAGCAACCCAAATAGTGTTGTTTTTCCCCCAAACTTATCACAATGGCTTTCGTATGTTGTAATTCTCTTTTTTTATTTTTTAAGTACCTTTAACAAAATGCATTTCGAACTCATTTCGTCCCTTTTCAGTTGTTATATTGTTATACAGTTGGTACATGTTAAAATTTGGTGTATAAATTAAATTATTAAATATACATTTGGCTTTTGGCAGAATAAAAAAAGAGAGTTATAACATACAAAAGTCGTTGTGATAAGTTTGGGAAAAAACAGCATTGTTTGGATTGCTGGTCTTTTACTGTTTCAGCCGTTCATTTTTCATTTTAATCCAGCATTAATACAAAAGTATTTTTATAAGCATAAAATGTAACTGATAATCTTTTATTTAGAAATAATTATTTGAAAGCGTCATTAGTTTAAAATACACTATTATATTGACAGAAACCACTGTTTTAAAATATAATTCTTTATTTTTAAATAACTAGATTTATAGTTATATAAATATGAACAGATTATAACTAGAAAATTATCAACGTTAAAAACCTTTTAAAAATTACATAATAGCGTTAATTAAAAAAGCTCTTGCTACAAAAAATGGTTACATTTATCTTCAAATATTCATTATTCGAGAATAAATTTAACTATTTACTTAAATCAGAATTTATTTTTATATTAAATATTTTTTTAAATTAAATGATGTTATGCATTAAATATAATGAAAAACACTAATTAATTTTTATAAAACTTTAAAACAAAATTCTACTTTTCCTTTGAAGAATGTCGAAGTACTTTAATCTTTGATCAAGACGACAGAAAACTAATTTGATGGAGTCTCGCTTGAGTCTACTTCATTCAATAGTAAACTAAGTATTGCACCAAAAAGTAAATACGTAAAACCTGTGTAAAACAGAATCGCACGGTACAGAATTTTTCCCGTTTTGACAGGTTTGTTTTATTCAGGTTCCCTTTTAGACAGGTTTTTCTGCATTAATATTTCTTTTATAAGTATGCAATCGATAATCACATTTTATGATAATTGAAGATTCTGTAATAATACGACAGAGTTGTAGGAGCAGTCTTAGGGCTTAGATCTGTACAGGGGTTTGGGCCCGAGTCAATATAAAAATTTTAATTATAAAGTCTAGAAAATCCGTTTATGTCATTTCAAACGTACAAAGGAAGAAGAAAAAAATGTCACAAACTAGAAGGGATAGAGAAGACTGGAATATCTTCACCCAAGGGACCATGATCGCTCTCCAGAGCCCTGACAGATCACACTATATGATGTTATCTGTACTAGTAATAGGAATCACATCCTTTAATAATTGCAAATTTTGAATAAAAAGAATAGATCATAATCTATGATAATTAATATTTCGTGATACAGTAGAGTCTCGAAAACACGATAACTCGACATTCCGTAAAATTTATCGTGTCGTCCAAAAAAAGAAATACTTGTAATTAATTTTTACTTTTATAAGTTAATACTAGAATTAAATAAGTTATCGTGTTCACTAGTAACACTTGATAATAGCATCAATTCTACGTGTTAACAAAGAATGTGACTCTTTTCAAATGTGCCACTGCGAAAGGCCACGAAGCAAATGTCACTGGNTTTTGATTACATTAAATGGAACCTAGATTCAAGCTTCTCCAAAGTTATATAATTCGTGTTATTTATTAATTGAAAATATTGAAAATTATAGCTCGTTATGAAGATACTAGAGTCAAAATATATCATAACTTGTCATATAATAAATTAATTTGTAGCTGTAATTAGAACGGACTTCAGAGTTTGTGGTACATATTAGTGAATATCATTGTTTAAAATGATTTACATAATATTGCGTTCATTTATTTAATCAACAAACTAAATACAATTAGTTTTAAAATTTTGCTATTTATCATAAATTCGCTTTAGGTCTATATTCGTTATATAAATATTATTTAAACTTAACTTTATTTTTTTATCGTTTATTACTGTTAAGGATTAAATGTGGAGATGATTTTAAAGTTTTAATTAAATATATACATATATTGCATACATAATTTTCTAAATGTCTTTTCTTTAATATAATTATATAGGCCTATACAATTTTAATGCTGAAGTATGTGCATATTTTAAAAATTATTCATACTTTTTACTGCAATAGTGGAATAAAATGATAGAATTTTCGTAAAAAAAAAAAACAAAACATTCAAATAAAAATTGCTTCGATTTAGAATAAGTACAATTTTCAAAAAACATTTTAAGGAATTTATTGCCATAATAAACACAAAATATTCAAACTTTACTGTGTAAATCATATATACCTATTAAAAATTATGATTGTGATTAGAATAAGAAAAAAAGTTTTTCGGTAATACTATGAATTCTTTAAGTTACCAACATTCATTTATTAATCAATTAATTAATTAAAGTTTAATTAAAACAAAAAGTTGAGACTCAATTCAGGATGCAAGTGATAAAAATAACACATAGGATTCTATGGAAAGAGAAAGACGGACTCAATCATAGTGGAAAAATTATTCTAAATTTAAAAGTTGATAAACTTTTTGCGCTAACCTGGAAAATAAAAGATTTTGTTAAAATATGAGCAAAATTTCTGAAGGAAACGGTAGATTTGTTTATGATTATGTATGAGTTTCCACCTGTAATAATAATAATATTGTTATCAAAACTCTCTTATCTTCTTTTTTTATTTAAGTTATCTATTCTATTTATTATATTCTAATTATTTATGGAATTTTCTGCTTTCGTTTAATTATTGTTATAATTTATTAATTAATAAAATGGCCAGGACAATAATAATACATAAATATATTCAATAAAATAAAATTTCTTCATAATTCGTTGTTTTTGCATACCTCAGGAATAAGTCTCAACGTTAGAATCGACCTTTTATTTGAAGGTACTGTACATCTAATATGCAAAAACTAAAAATTGCAGGGCGCCGACACCATTATAAAAATGTATTCATTAATGAATTAATTTATTGATTATTATTTCTAGTAAGAAATAAAAATATTCACATAAGTTAAGTTAATGTAATCCTCTTGATTTCTTTTTTTGAATAATCACGGTATTGATATAAAAGACGAGGTTTATTAAATACTTTAAATGCTGTTTGTTTACTAATTAAAGATAATTATATGTATTTATTCATTTTGATTACATTAAATTGAACCTAGATTCAAGCTTCTCCAAAGTTATATAATTCGTGTTATTTATTAATTGAAAATATTGAAAATTATAGCTCGTTATGAAGATACTAGAGTCAAAATATATCATAACTTGTCATATAATAAATTAATTTGTAGCTGTAATTAGAACGGACTTCAGAGTTTGTGGTACATATTAGTGAATATCATTGTTTAAAATGATTTACATAATATTGCGTTCATTTATTTAATCAACAAACTAAATACAATTAGTTTTAAAATTTTGCTATTTATCATAAATTCGCTTTAGGTCTATATTCGTTATATAAATATTATTTAAACTTAACTTTATTTTTTTATCGTTTATTACTGTTAAGGATTAAATATTGAGATGATTTTAAAGTTTTAATTAAATATATACATATATTGCATACATAATTTTCTAAATTTCTTTCCTTTAATATAATTATATAGGCCTATACAATTTTAATGCTGAAGTATGTGCATATTTTAAAAATTATTCATACTTTTTACTGCAATAGTGGAATAAAATGATATAATTTTCGTAAAAAAACAAAACATTCAGATAAAAATTGCTTCGATTTAGAATAAGTACAATTTTCAAAAAAATTTTAAGGAATTTATTGTCATAGTAAACACAAAATATTCAAACTTTACTGTGTAAATCATATATACCTATTAAAAATTATGATTGTGATTAGAATAAGAAAAAAAGTTTTTCGGTAATACTATGAATGCTTTAAGTTACCAACATTCATTTGTTAATCAATTAATTAATTAAAGTTTAATTAAAACAAAAAGTTGAGACTCAATTCAGGATGCAAGTGATAAAAATAACACATAGGATTCTATGGAAAGAGAAAGACGGACTCAATCATAGTGGAAAAATTATTCTAAATTTAAAAGTTGATAAACTTTTTGCGCTAACCTGGAAAATAAAAGGTTTTGTTAAAATATGAGCAAAATTTCTGAAGGAAACGGTAGATTTGTTTATGATTATGTATGAGTTTCCACCTGTAATAATAATAATATTGTTATCAAAACTCTCTTATCTTCTTTTTTTATTTAAGTTATCTATTCTATTTATTATATTCTAATTATTTATGGAATTTTCTGCTTTCGTTTAATTATTGTTATAATTTATTAATTAATAAAATGGCCAGGACAATAATAATACATAAATATATTCAATAAAATAAAATTTCTTCATAATTCGTTGTTTTTGCATACCTCAGGAATAAGTCTCAACGTTAGAATCGACCTTTTATTTGAAGGTACTGTACATCTAATATGCAAAAACTAAAAATTGCAGGGCGCCGACACCATTATAAAAATGTATTCATTAATGAATTAATTTATTGATTATTATTTCTAGTAAGAAATAAAAATATTCACATAAGTTAAGTTAATGTAATCCTCTTGATTTCTTTTTTTGAATAATCACGGTATTGATATAAAAGACGAGGTTTATTAAATACTTTAAATGCTGTTTGTTTACTAATTAAAGATAATTATATGTATTTATTCATTTTGATAAACAACTAAAATATAGAATTATAAATGAAATTTCAGAAAATATTGATGTTAAAACCATTTACGAAAAGATTATTTTGTGAAGAAAGTTTTAGTATTTTAGTATGCATTTTATGAGCGATTAATTTTGTACAGTACATGCTACACCGCATATGGGAAGAATTTGATTACCGTGTAGATGTGTGTCGTTTGACCATGGGTGACATATTGAAGGATTGTGATTAATGCATAAAAAACTTGGACAGTTGCCGCTGCTTATGCTGTAAGGTTTACCCATATAAGGTAATAAATAGATTTATTATTAATTTTTAAAGCCGCACTATTCATTTATAAACACTCTGCATATCTTGATAAACAGAGCATAAAATGGAATTAAATACAATTCAATGTTTTTGAATTATAATCGTTTGAAAAATCTTTTTCTTCTTTATCTTTCGAAATAATTTGCAAAGTTTGTCTTAAACATGTCTTAATTGTTACCAATTCAACATTCAACTTTTGGTCACGCAACTGAGTGGTCAAACTTTCTAAAGTGCATGTCGCTCTGAGTAGTTCCAGTGTATTTTCAGAAGTTTCAGGAACAGTCCGGTCCAAATTACTTGGATATGAGTTCAAAATAATATAATAAGTGGAATATGACCCCAAGGGCACCATATTTCACTGTAAGCCCAACTCATAAACAAATTAAACACGCATTTATGATTCAACTGTCCTACGTGGACCTGGGCGATGAATGTCTGTCAAACTTAAAATAGACAAAAAAAAAGGTCTTTTTAGTACCCTCACACGAATTTTATAAGTGATATACAAACGATAAACAAATGCTATCATTTATATTTTATTTTTCATTTATTTTGTATAAGAAATTTATTATTTTTGTTATCAATGATCGAAATAAATAAACTACAACGTATTTATACTTACTGTTTCATAATAATATTCTTACATTAATGTAAATAATAATAAATATCTAGCGGTTTTCTGAATAGGTTCCGAATGTAGTTTATCATCTGCCAAACTTGTTTTACTCTCATTCCCTACATATACATTTTCAGTGATATAATTGCAGGATTTACTCTTCCTGCTTTATAGATTTCACAAGAAATGGTACATGAATTTTTTAGCATCAGTATACTCGTATGCTACAATAAGAATGTTTATTCTTTCCTTCCAATAATAATAGCAATATACATTAAGTTAATATCAGTTTTTAATTTATCTGAATACATTTAAGGATTGCACAATCATAAATAATTTACGAATGAGTAAATAGGCCTATTTATTTAATCTCCAATATACATTACAGTTATTAAAAAAATTCTAATTACTTGTATTAAAAATATTTCAAAAAGATGTAACAAATATTTCATTGCATATATTATTTTTATCGAATTAATTTTGTCCAAAGGAATACATTTGAAAAACTATCTTTATTATCAGGTGCTTATTTTCTTTACTCATCTATAAAGAACCTCATAAATGAGCAAAGCGTATATTGGAGATTAACTGAAGATTTCTTCTTCTTCTACAAGAGTTTTGAAATATATTTTTTTTAATTTTTAGTTGCCTTGAGGCTTTGTAAAATCAAATAACCATCTTGTTAAAAGAATGCTATTAATTTTCACATACAAGTTTTTAAAGCGAATCTTTTTTATGTAGTTTGTGTAAATATTATTATTTACGAAAAAATCGATGTTATAAGCAGCTTCTAATCTACATTATTTTTCAGGTTTTATAATGTACAATGTATTCTACAAGATACAATTTAAAAACTGATATTTAGCTTATGCTACATTTAGCTGAAATTAACGCCAATAAATCAAATAAGCCTCTCCATATGGTTATTGATTGTTTTTCAATAAAAACTTCGTTTCATCCGCGAGAAAGTGTGTTCGCGAGAAATATTTGTTAAACTATAAATAATTTGAATTTATTGACCTTATTCTCATTTTTTCCATCTTGTGAGCACTAAGAAAGACTTTTAAATCGTATTTATCATGGGTTCGGCCAAGGCAATGTTGGAGCTGGCCGGATAATAATGGATTGAGCTCGGGACTATCTCTTGCCATTTGGCATATTCAGGTCAGAAAACTACGTAAAACTTTTATAACGACCTGGACTCTAATCTTAAACCTAACTCAGCATGATGGTACACAAGCTTGACCGGAGTTTTACTTTTATATAAGAAGAAATGTAAAATAAAAATGTAAAACAATGGTGCTTCGTACTTCAAGTTTAGTTCGTTTCAGAAAGCCGTTCGAATTCTAAATTCTTCGAAGTCCGAATCAATTTACCCGATTTGAAATAATGGATCTGTTTCCAGTTTCTAAACTACCCATTTCGATAAACTTGAAACAATAAATGCACGTAATTAAAGATAAAAATAACACAATAATACAAAAAAATAAATAAAATACGGGTATTGACGCTTATTAA